>NC_062279.1:188500825-188803856 GCF_902655055.1 Lutra lutra
TTCCTCCTGGCTATCTATTTACCACATCTCTACATACCAAAATGCACCTCCTTCATAGTTGATTCCAAGAAGTTCCAACTTAAAAATAACAGTTTCTTTTAGGTGGTACTTTACATATAGTCTTCTAAAAATATCTTCTGATTATAGGGACAGTATATTTCCTATTTACATTGCAATATTTGATTTGGTAGGAATCTTTTTTTAAGACTTTTTTTTTTAATTTATTTGACAGACAGAGATCACAAGTAGGCAGAGAGGCAGGCAGAGAGAGAAGGGAAAGCAGGCTCCCCACCGAGCAGGGAGCCCGATGCGGGGCTCGATCCCAGGATCCTGAGACCATGACCTGAGCCGAAGGCAGAGTCTTAAACCACTGAGCCACCCAGGCGCCCCGATTTGGTAGGAATTTTAATGAAAATTATATAAATGGAAAAGAAATGACTTTTAGAATGAAGGAGATAATTATCTCACTTAAAGAAAAGTATGCACAATCATATCACAGCCTCTGTGTTGTTGAATGCTTGGTTTGAAGACTAATTTATTTTTTGTCATGGCATTAGGGTTTCTTTATATTTTAAGACACTTAGACACTGGGTTTTGATAATCTCAAGTGTTAGTTGTAACAATTACATAAAAATAACCTCTCAAACTTTTTTTTTTTTAACAAGCTGAGATTTTTTTACTTTTTTTAAAAAATTATGTTTTAATTGACAATTTCTTATGGCAACATAATTTGAGAGAAGTTTTGTAGTTGTCTCTGATATGCCTCAGAATGGGCCAATTGTAGAGTAGAAATAGACACAAGTTTTTAGGATGGAACAGGTATTGTGAAACTGCAGTGGCTAAAGACTTGGTAAGTGGGGTGCCTGGGTGGCTAGGTCATTAAGCAGCTGCCTTTGGCTCAGGTCATGATCCCAGGATCCCAGGATCTCAGGATCGAGCCCCTCACTGGGCTCCCTACTCAGTGGGAAGCCTGCTTCTCCCTCTCCCTCTCCCCTTGCTTATGTTCCCTCTCTCTCTCTCTCTCTCTGTCAAATAAATTTTTAAAAATCTTAAAAAAAAAGACTTGATAAGTAACAGTGGCTATGTTGTAATAATGTTTGCTATACTTTGCTAAATCTGTTTTGAAGTATGTGTATATGTATACAAGTCTGTTGCATACATAATTAATACTATTGTTATGAGTGAGAGAAAGGATTATTTCGTAAAATCCCAAAGTTTTTTTTTTCTTTATTTAAAGACTTTATTTACTTGGGAGAGACACAGAGAGAGAGAGAGGATGGACAGAGGGAGGGGGAGAGAATCTTAAGCAGACTCTGTGCTGAGTGCAGAGCTAAATGTGAGGCTGGATCTTTCGACTCTGAGATGATGACCTGAGCAGAAATCAAGAGTTAGGCAGTTAACTGATGGATCCACCCAGGTAACCCTAAAATCCCAATTTCTCTATCCAAAATATTTACCTTAAAAATGAGACTGAGAATTGTCATTGGGCAAGGGGAATTGCTGACATTGGCCAAAGATCATGCTGTATTCAATAAGACTGTGCTTTCATGGAAAACAACTGAACCCATTAATTAAAAATGATGTCAGTATGTAAGATACTGTGCAAATTTAGACATACCTGTTAATATGAATTGGGATGAGGGGAGGACATGCTAATAAAAAAAGACAAATAGCCCAGACACACCAGGTAGCTCCTCTAGGTTTCCTATAATATAAAAATGATTCTGTGTATTTTCCTAGATCCAGAATAAATGTATAGAAATAATATTGGCTCTATTAATAATGGATTAAGTGGGGAATATAGTTTTCTTACAAAGCATGAAGGCAAGAAATGGGCTGTTACTGGTGTTACTTCTCAATTCACAGGGCTGGCATCTTTATGATTATCTTGGGCCTTCTTCTCATAATACAAGATAGTTATACAACCTCCAAGCATCACATCACATTCTCACAACACATTCAAAGGCAGAAACAGGAGAAGAGGCAAGCTTTCCTACACCATAGAAAACTTACCTTCTATTTCACTGACCAAAACAATGGGTTGGGTCATCTCTTGCCATGAATAAAAAGAGGTTAGAAAATTTAGTATCTGTATGAAGAGAACAGGATGGTCATGACTAGCTTGAACCAATTATGATTATTCCTTGGGGCCAGTCCCTATGCAATCTTGAAAAAAATTAGCAAGTAAGCAGAAGAAAATGAAGATTGGACATAATCTAACATTGTCTATGACAAAAATATAACCTGAAAAACTAGCTGTTCTATGCAGTTTTGCAGTTGCCAAATCTTGAAGAAGTTTTATCTTGAATCATTTAATAAACAAAAATATGCATTCCCAGAAAGAATTATATAATGACTGAATACAACTGGGAGGGCAGCACAATATACAAATGGCTAAAGATTTGCAAATAATTTTCTCTTAGTTTTCAGAGAAAAAATGTTTTTTTATTTTATTGAAATTGAAGTTTGTAAAGAAAAAAAAGCTGAAGTGTATTTGTTGTCATTTGACTGGACACCAAGACGTTTTATAAGGTAACATTATTTTGGGGCTTAGCTTTGCAAGCATGTAAACTGGGTTTCATCAGTCAATATGGAGATGATTAGATATTCTTTTTAAGTTCACTGGAGACAGAATTATAATCTAGTATGCCAAATAATTCCTTTATAATCAGACATTTTCCTTCCTGGTGAAATGACAATGAGCGTCTTCTGACATAAACGTGCGTTCTTGATATACATGTGCCTCAGCATCTGAATTAGTATTTAAAACAATGTTTGGTACAAATAGAATTAGGAAGGCAAGTAGTCTTGAGTACTATTCTTTATAGGCAGGGAAGACTCTGAAATATCTTTGTACTATAGCAGAGTGTGTCTAATTAGTAATTGGATTATTTGTGTCTACCAGAGAATGCATTTTAAAGGACTTGAATGTTGATGAACGTAGATTACCAAAGTTTGTTTTGGACTCACTTTTTTCCACATTTCATTTCTAAATATGATCCCTTGCTGATATTTCAATCTTTCCTTAGCTATGTTAATGTTATTGACTAAACTAGTTAAACAGCTTGATCCCATGAACATAGAAGACATTCCTTCCCTTTCATTTTATGTTGTACCAAGTAGTGTATATTTCACAGTATAATCTTTATCTCTATATTGTTACAGATCAATTCACTTTCTTTCCCACATACCAAATATACTTGAAATTGAAGAAAGACAGGTTTGAGAATACTTCAGAGCAAAGATTAAAAATGTAGGAAAGATGGAAGAAAAATTTTAGGATTAGAATTGAGAAAACTCAGGGAAGATAAGAGCCGATCAACTAATATTTGACCAGAGAAACAAGGTGAGGTTCTGAAATCTGTTCTAGAATCTGTTACTTTGCCATTAGCCCTATGTTGCTGTGTTTTACCCTGGATTAAATAATAATGACCAGGTCCTGCTCTATTCACTGCAATAATATAAAATGACTCACTATGGGCAAAACTATGTTTTGCTTTTCTTGTGCAAAAAAGGCAATGGAAGGGATTTAGGGGAGACCAAGCACAACAGGTCTATTGCCCTATTTTATCTAATTTCACTTTTTCCCATTCCAAGCACTTGAGTTATTTACCATTTCCAGAGCTATAATGAATCTGAGAGATGGAAATCAATACAGTTAGTATTAGAAAACACTGAAAAATTGGGCAGATGTGGTGAAAACCATGTTTTAAATTTTATTAGTTTTCAGTTATGTTTAAGGATGTTAGTGTTGAGAAACAGATTAAAAACCAGAAAACCATATAGACTTGACCCTGTATCTCTACTTTCTTCAGTTGCTTGCTGCGCTTGTGTTGAAATTGTTAGCTTTCATCTGGATTTTTTGTTTTTCATGTTTTGATTTAATCATTCTGATTATTTTTCTGCCTAAATACAAATAAGGCAAAATTATAGTTTTTCTACTATTTTCTTGTAAAATGGTTATAACTATATTCATATAAATTTGTGATACTAAGTGTGAAAGAAAAGAGAGCTATTTACTTATTCCTTCTCATACTTTGTCTTGTGCAATCCTCCCACCCAATATGGTTAGCTCTTGTAAGACTTTCAGTTAAAACTAAGAATACAGAGGCCCAAAGAAAGCCCTAACTTTAAAGTCTGCTTTCTTCCTACAATACTACCACTTCATTGAATCTACTCTAGTAACTTGAATGGCTCATTCCTATGTGTCAATTCATTAACCTTAGAGAGGTCCTTCATGAAGAAGTTATAGAAAATACCAAGGGAAGTTGATTATGACAAGTTTCTACCCTATAGGGTCCCCAAGACATATGGATTCTCTGACTTTCCTACCAGAGAGATAGAGCTAGCTCCCATGTACATGCAGTTGGTGATGCTGTCGCTCATGAAGAGGCCTTCTGGTACTTAGCCAACAAGATATCAGCGTGACTCTGCTTTCAAATCTTGAAATTTACTTGTTCTATTCTGAAAGCATGTGGATGTTCAATTTAAGAAAAGTGTACAAGCATCTTGCTCAGAAAACAGACCCTGTGAAAAACCCAAACATTTCTTACCAGAGGAGGTTTATAATTTAGTTTTCTGCATAAGAGAAATGTTTTAATATTACATGTGATTAAAAAAAAATAGAGGTAGAAGCAATGAACACTTAAGGAGAGTGAGGAAGCATGAGGCATAAAGCATCTGTCGAATCATCTATCGAATCAACTGAAGGATACAACATCTAAAAAAAAAGGGTTTTGTGAGATGAATGTGAAAACCTTGAAAACAAAAAAAGCCTAAAAATTGAAGCAAGTTCTGCGTCTACAGGTAATAGCGCACACAGCTCATGAGACCTTTTGCCACACCATTATTAGATGAATTATCAGTTGTGTACCAGTAACTGATATTTCCTTTTACAACTTTGTTTTAAAAATACCTATTCTAAAAATTTATCCAACTCTTATGCCATCATTAATTCTTAGGATAAAGCAAAATAAAAGATTATTGCACATAATTCATAGGCAATGTCAAAGTGATTCAGACTTGCTTCTTATATATTATTTTTGTTGGAGGTTATTATTTTGGATCAAACAAGAAAATAGTCTGGATAGGAATTGAGTTAGAAAAAATTAGGCAATTTGAATATTGTAGTAGTGTTTGAAAGTTTAAAAATAAATTAAATGATGAAAATGTAACAATATTGATTTGACTTTGTTCTCAGACCAATAAAAGGTAAAGTTTTTTAAATTGCTTCCTTTAAGAAAATGGACATACGTGAGTCTCCATTTTAAGAAATTTGTCAATCAAGAAATGTGGTTCATTATAAAGATAAACTAAGGAATGATAACTGGCTTTGCTAAGGAGATCCCATGTCACTTATTTAACTACTGTATTTTTCTTCTTCACTTATGCCTTAATCCAGGAAGTTAAAAAATAAATCAATTCCTTCACTACTCTTAATGTAAGAGAAGAGCTAGTGCTCTTACATTAATTGATATTAAATTAATCAGTATGAGGAATTTTATTAGAATTTTCCCTTATATTATTAGCTTTATATCTCTGCTTCACCAAGCCAGGTCAGCCTGGTGGGAGGGGAGTTAGGGTTCTACACTTAATAGTAATAAACATTTTCCAGATAATTCTCTCTACCTCTAATGTGATTCCTTGAGGCCTCCTCTGTTTCAGGTGTCTACAAGAGATTTCTCAAGAGTGCTTAGTGAGGGCTATTCTCAACCTCAGTATAATTCTTAGGGACCCACTATCAGACAGCTTCCTGAGAAAGCCTTGTCACCAGCCCTGATTTCTATGATACTCCTGTCCCCGTTGCCTGGCCTTATAAGAACAGGAGTTATCCAATGCAAAAATAAGGGAATCAAATAATGTTCCTGGTCATGTAATTAATATCCTGTGCTTTGTATTTTCAAATATAACCATTTCTCTTAAAGTCCAAGTGTTCCTACATTAAACACAACAAGGGATATAGATTAATTAGGAAACATGATTTGCATCTTGCCCTTGTGTCTCAAGATGTATGCTATGGACCTCTTACATCATAGACTCAGTGAGTACTTATTAAAATGCAGATTCCTTGGCCCCATAACAGGCCAACTATGAATAGATCTGAAATCCGGATTCTTAGGACTCTTACCATGTGATTACACAAGCATACAGGTGTTGGGAATGTCTGCACTTATGCAGGTCACTTTTGATAGTAACTGGATTATGACAAAAAACCCAGTAGTGTTTATCAGCAGGATTATTCTATTTTAATGGCTTTGTGTTTTGTTAGAAATACCACTAAGTGATAGGAATGTGTAAAAAGTATGTGGTAGTGAGAAAAGACAAGCCACGACTCTTGGACAAACATAACAAAACTGTTAAAGGCTGGGTATCTTAGGGATATTTAGCTTCTGGATCTGATATTTAGTTTTTATAGCCTCTTTTTGTTATAAAAACATTTTATTGTTTAAATATTGCAGGAAAAATATCTTTTGGGGGAGTCTAAAACTCCCTTGCCCTTAATTCCTTTTTAAAATTAGTTTTATTAGAAAATACGTAGAACTGTTGTATTAATATCTTGATTTTTTTTTGAGTTGCTTTAGAAACTCTCATGTTACAGCAGAGCATGCTGTGTGCTATTTATTTAATACTCATACACCTATGAGATACCCATTATTATTCTCATCTCATAGATAAATGAACAGAGCCTCAAAGAGGTTAATTAACCTCACCAAAATCACACAGCAAATAAGAGGTAAAGCAAACACTGAATTCAGGCTGCCTGGCTCCAAGTCCAAGGGGTTTTCTATGATATCACGCTGCTCTCATGAAAGAGCATACTTTGTTTTTTCTCCTTAAAATGGCCCTTCTTGTCTTCTGTACCCCATAAGCATCATGAAAATCTACAAATGGTAGTCTTTAAAAAGAGGTTGGTCAAATGCTTTTGATGGCAGTCCTCTTTTCAATAGAAATTCTAAGCAGAAGCTCATAAAGCACATTGTTGTGTGTGTCTCTGTGCGTGTGTTCTATGTTACAAAGTGAATGAGGGATAATTATGTTATGAGCAATTATTGTCTGAATGGCAAGTAACTGTTCATTCTGTCACTCACGTTCTCCTTCCCTCATCATATTTACATCTTTCGCTACAACATTCTAAATGGAAAGTGCATTTCAGGCTAGTTGTACAAGCATGCCTTTTCCATTTTAAAGGCATATGTGGAACTGTGCAAGTAATCAACCACAGACTGCTAAAATTTTCTGAGATTTGAGCCTTCTTCACTATTCCAGTTAAAGTGGATCTTTCTCTCTACCGTGGGAATTGCGCTGTATAACTGATTACCAAGCACATCATGTAAACGGCTCTTAGAAACTGCAAACAGCGCATTATGGAGAAAGCACCTTATTAACAAAGGTCATATTAGAATTTCACCCTGGTAGCTAATCGCGTCAAATGTACAGTACATCAATAGACACATAGACTAGGAAGCAACGTTTTCCAATTAAGTGAATCAGTTTGACCTTCTGAACTATAAATAAACTGCAGCAACAGCTCCTGATTAGGCTTAAGGAGTCTGACTTCTACTGCAAACAAATGCCTCAGAACTTAAGCATACTTAGAAAGTTAATCCTGTAAAGAGTCAATGAACAGATTTAAAGTTTCAGCATTAATGCCTTAGACCCGAGTTTCCTCCAATTTCTGCAGTGCAGGCAGAATGGGAATGTATTCTTCTGAATAGATAAACAAGCTCTGAATTAGTTTTTACCCTCTTTCAGGATAACTAATTTAACAGAGGTAAACCCATTTTCAAAACAGAATAAAATATTTGCTTCCCTAAGTAATTACAGGGCTTGGGTTGGTTGAGTTCCTGTCCCTACAAGAATGTGTGCAATGAACTATGCTCAGTGGAAACTTAAAGTACTTAAAAAACAGATTTTGAACCTTGTTTACTCGTATTTGATGTCTATCCTAGAACTAATTCAAAACCCATTCATCTGACTTAGATCTGAAATGAAAATCCAAACCAGTTCTTTAACTGAGCAACATTGTTCTTGGTAATAGTGCTGACACTGCTGACCCTCCTTTAAAGGAGACCACCCTTGAGGGTTTTTGCTAGTGTTAGTAAAGGATTTTCATAACATTTCTGGTCTTAGTTTTCTTACCTGTAAAATGAAAGACTTAAACTATATAAGATTGAAGCCTCTTATAGCTGAATTTCTTTGTATTTATGTTCATACATACTAGCAAAGGCTCAGGCATTGTTTAGCCCAGATAGAAGTGATTCATTTTCAACAATATTCACTGTAATTTTTGTCAGAATTTGTGGGAAAGAGATGATAAATAAATAAGAATGTAAATTCCGCAAATTGAAAGAAAAATTGGTTAGTAAATTTTCTAGTCAGCAAGACAAGAGAATTAATAATTAAGGAGATAGGCTCGCTTTACATAAAATCGTTGTAGAATTTTTGGTGAAACTTTCAGTTTTTGAGAAAGCTTTGAATAGCTATGTGAGCTCTTAAAATTTAAGCAATAAGTCCTAGCATAAGGCCTTGGCTGCTGATGGAAGATAATAGACCGGGTTTCTTCATACCATTTCTTCTTTTATAGGAACACTACAAACAATCAACTATACTTAGAAACAGCCCATGTAAAATCCTGCTATTTAAATTTATAATCTCTTCACTTACTGGATTTAATGATTTCAACTATTTCAAGACAGAAATGAGGAAAGGAGAAATATCTCCTTGAACTATAAGGTTCACGAGTATGTATTTTAAGATGTACAGTAGTTGGTTTTCTGGATGTACAAAATTGGGCTGCCTCACATGAAGTTAGAGATTGAATATTTTATTTGACTAGTGTAACGGTTGGAAAATGAGCTCATCCTCTAATATTCTAGGGTGAAATCTTGGCTCTTGATAATGTTTTTCCTTTAAGTTTTGTACATATAAATGCAGAAGTGCTTGCAATAACATGCATAGATGGCTGGAGTGAAATTAGGAAGTAGGAGATATTTCTTTAATTTGTCTTTTATGTGCCTTTCCCGTGTCCATGGGAACTCTTTTATCCTCTGTGTATCACTATTTTTCCTCAAAGAAATAGCATCAAAGAAAGGCATCTGAGAGGTAGATTCACACAGAAGGTCTTGTGACTTTATCAGTCATTCTTTCCAGAAGAATTGATATTTTATTTTATTTTTTATTTTATTTTATTTTTTTATTTGACAGATAGAGATCACAAGTAGGCAGAGAGAGAGAGAGGAGGAAGCAGGCTCCCTGCCGAGCAGAGAGCCCGATGCGGGGCTCGATCCCAGGACCCTGGGATCATGACCTGAGCCAAAGGCAGAGGCTTTAATCCACTGAGCCACCCAGGCGCCCAAGAATTGATATTTTAATATAGTATTTAATATTTAATGTATTCAAAAGAGGGTTAGAGGATTAACTGAAGTGACTGAATCTCTATTAATGATATCCTACTTGAATTGAGATATTTCTAAGCAAACGGATCTTCTGGATGCTCTTCTTATTCTCGAGCATAGACGTGGCTGTAATTCTTTCTTCTCACAAGGCTGTGAGAAGGTGCTGAGATAATGTAAGCTCATGAGGGTTAGCATTTTTGTTCATTTCATCTACTGCTTTTCCCCAGCACCCAGAACAATGCCTTCCACAGAGTAGGCATTCGATATCTTCACTATCTCTCTGCCAAAATGCAGGCATGTTAACTAAAGGCCCATCAGGACTGCAGAGATCTGGCTGTGGAGCTTCTAATATTGGGAAACCCACATTTAAGTGGAAATTGGCTAAATAAGAGTACAGAGCAGATGTGGTAGAGAATTCCACCAGCTTACCAAAACCGGTTTTCTTTTCCTTCTGGGCAGATAGCTGGACTTCATTTCCCAGCTTCCATTACATTTAGATGTGATCATGTGACTGGACTTTAGCCTCTTGAAGGTAAACTGAAGTGATTTAAGCAACTGTAGTCCTAGCTCATGAAAACCTCCTGTATGATTTTTTATAGTTCCTCTTGCCCCATCTGCCAGCTGGAAGAGAAGCCACACAACACTTCAAGCCCTAGAGGCAGCTGGATTCTGAATGATGCTGTGAAAGGCCCCCTAATGGACAGGAGTATCTGTGCTGGAGTTTGTATGAGAGAGAGATAAACTTTTATTTTACCAAGGCATTATGGCTTTAATTGTGGAAGGGAGAAGAGAAGACCATTCAGAACTGTAGTGGCAAAGCAAGATAGGGCAGCAGAAGGAGCAAGACCAGAGGGAATGGAAATATGGTTGAAACATTGGCAACTGGGGGCGATGAAAAGTTATCAAGTAAATAATTTGGGATCAAAATCTGATGCTAGGAAATAAATGACATGAAGTGGAGTCACTGACTGGAAACTATTGATACTGGGAAGTCTTTATGTCTTGGGCCAGAGTATTTCTTTGAAGTTAATAGGTATTACATTAGCACAGTCCCAACTGGCTATGATTGTTAATCATTCTACAAATAAAACAAGATCACATGGCCTTGTTGCCTATCAGTTCTCTCACTAGAAAAAAGCTTCTCCCAAGACCCTGTTTCCAGCTAACACTGAAGTAATTTTCCTCTCATCCTTCAAAATTTTAATTAACACTTACTTTATCCTTGAGCCTTTCATATTCAGTGAGAATGTATTTCCAATAAGCTATTAATTTCTCAGTGTTTCTACCTGTTGCATTTATTTTGTCTGGTTTATGCTTTTATGGGAAAAAAAAGCAGTGTAATAATTTTTGATTCCTCTACCAACATATTTCAGTCACATTTTGGGACTTTGTTTTAAAAGTTTCTCTACTTTGATTTTAATCTCTGTATGATCCCATCAAGCTCAACCACCAGCTTCCCAGGAAAGTGTTCCCTAATACTCTACTCAGCTGACTTGGTTGTTGATCCCAGTTACTTAAAAACAAAAAACAAACAAACAAAAAAAACAAAAAACCCATGTGCTTCCCTCAACCATAAGAATATTGCCCTGATACGACTGTACCTAAATTATGTGTCTCCCATATTAAACTATAAGCTCAAGGAAATGCTTTTCTTTTTTTTTTTTTTTTTTTAAGACTTTATTTTAGAGCAAGCAAACACATGAGCAGGGGGAGGGGCAAAGGGAGAGCAAGAGAATCTCAAGCACACTCTGCACTGAGCATAGAGCCTATTTTGGAGCTCTGTTTCTGTCTCATGAGACAGACACCCTGAGATCATGACCTGAGCCAAAATCAAGAGTTGGATACTCAACTGTCTGAGCCACCCAGGTGCCCCCGCTTTGTTTTATTTCCACATTTTCCGTGAAGTAGATGCCTCAAAAAATGTTACTAAAGAAATAATAAATAATGTAATAAATATTGCCATTGTATTTTATTATTTTATTCCCCAAAGCTGATATTGTGTGGAATATCAAGAACATAGTAACTCCTGTATTTGTGATAATGATTAATGGAAAAAAGGCCTTAATTTTTTAACAGCATAATTTACATTTAGTAGAGTGTGAACAGTGTACTTATCTTAAGTGTACAACTCAACTAATTTTTCACATATGTATTCATATATCAGGCTCTACCCACTTCTCACTCACCAGGAATTTCCCCCATTCATCTTCCCAGGTAACACAAGTCCCCTCCTTTCTCTGAGATAAACATTATCCTCACTTCTATCACTTATTCATATACTTAAAAAGACATATTACGATCAAGATCAAATATCACTATTGGTCCAGTAAAATAGTGTGACATGGCAAAAATATGAAATATTGACTTACGAGATAGACTACTACCCAGTTCCCAAATAACTCCTAAAGGGCATTTGATGAAAGATAAAAATTTAGAGCAAAGAAACTCAATGCTGAAATTGGATAAATTCAAAGAAAGCCAAACTACAGAAAAACAGATAAAAATAACAACGATAAATAAAGTCTTGTGCAATACATATGCATACTCCATTTAGCATTTATTGCTATGGTAATCACAAAAGATTTTCAATAACTGAAAGCCAAAGAAACAGCAAGCCCTGTGCTTGTAGGAAAAATATTATAAAGTATTAGCAAGACAGATATTTTATGAGAATGGGGCATTGGTGACATGACACATGTCTCAGGAGCCAGAATTTCATCCTTATACTGTACATGCTGCTCTTCTCAGCAAAAAGAAGAAAGATGAAAAGCAAAACAAAGAATGTAGTGAAGTGCACAGTCCAGTTGGAAGTCAACCACCTGATGCTTAATTCCTTTTTTTTTTTTAATACTAGAACCTTCAGCAATATTAGGTTGAAAGTTCACTGGTGTTTATGACATGGAATGGACCTCAGTTCCTCGGGATGCCGGCCACATGCTTTTGAAGAAGAGGAAGTCATAGGTAAGTTGTCCCATGTAACTAGTTATTTCAGGATATAATCAAGAAGCATCTTTCTGCACTTTAAGATGCAAAAGCACCATGAACGGTGAGAGGCTTTCCCATCAAGGCAAAGGCAAAAATGTTCCTTTGAGTCAAATACTTGTCTGTGTCCCAGTGGGTAGGTCAGCTTTGTCGGAGGTTTTTGTTTTGATTTGTTTTGTTTTGTTTTGTTCCTTTAAGGAATTGGGATTCTACAAAGTTGAATCAGGTATAAAGTGGCAAGTTCCCCGGAATAGGAGAGGAAATTGTTTTGGCTAACTCTGCCTCTGAGGCAATTTTTACTGAAGAACAGCCATTAATTAATCTTGGGACAATAAAACTCTTTTCCTGTCCTATCTCCAGTTAATAATGCATGACTAAAAGTTATGTTCTAACTGTAAATCAGGGCAAACAAAACATACCACAAACTTATTTTCCTCTCAAGTCCAATAGCTTGATATGTGTGTTGTTTTAATATCCCCACTTGGGGCTACACATCTAATGTTATCTTTGAAAATGTGCTAACAAGCCTGAAAGTATTAGGGCTTTTTAATACATTTTTATTACAACAGAGGATTTTGAAAAATGAAATCTGATGCTTCTTAGTCAGAACATAATGTGAAAGCAAAGTAAGAAATAAGAATATGGCAACAGAATTTTTTGCCACATGGTGAAATTGTCTTAATTCATTATCTCTCATTTATGATATGACTACTTTTATGTTGCTAAGGTATTTTTAGTAAGTTTTTTTTTCCTCCAACAGATTTTATACAGTCAAACTGAGCTCTAGGAAGTGGCGCTTAGATCACCCAATAATAAAGTGTGAAGACCTCTGGCACTGCTTTAAAAAAAAAATCTGGGACTTTTGGAATAATATTGAGGTGTGAAGCTTTTAAATATCTTCTCTAGAATTTTAGATGTCTGGGGAGAATTGGAGAGTTGAAAATTAACTCATCATTCAGATGCATAATAGTATTGTTCAAACAAAATAGGTTTCTTTAAAAATATCTGTTTTTAAAAATTGCTGGAAATTATGGGTTATAAATTCATAAATTTACCATAATAAGAAACACGAGGCCATACTGTATACTCTACTCCAGTCCAGACCAGTTAAGCTACCAGTTAATGCCTTTGTAAATTGGATAAATTACTAAATTTCACTGAGACCTGTTTCTACACAGTAAAATACGAAGATTGAATTAGACCTGTGTCTTTGAAAACTTAACCCAAGGGCCCACTACGGTTTTATGGACATATATCTGGGGACTTTGTGAGGAGAAAACTGGTGTGGTATTAGAATCTAAATTGAATATCCAACTGCCATAATGGGAACTAATGTAACTTGTGCAGATCTCATGCCTCCAAAGATTCTAGGAGTGAACAACAATGCCTTCTGATAGATCTGATTTTCTCCTTACCTTAGGAAATAGACATTCATCAGAAAGCTACAGAAAGTGCACCTTAGTTACAATGAGGGTAAATCAGATTGTTTATCCTAAGCCTGGTCATCGCCAGAGATGACATCAGGATGGAAAGCATTATGGGTAACTCTTGCAGTAGTTTCCCTGGGTGAGGGGCTTCTATGTATCCTAACAGTGGAAGCATTTAGCAGTAACAGAGGCCGGCACTGTGGTGCCTCTGGTACATGATATTTCAGGAACTTCCAGGGAATAATTTGGGCAGGATTGGAAATAATCGAGGCAATGACCTCCATGGAAAAATAGCAATGGTAGCAGGAATTCAATCTGCCAGGAATAAAGAGAGATGCAAACTCCCAAGTGTACTGATCTAAACAAGCACTTCTAGTAACAATGGTGATGGTAACAACTATGACAGGAGATCATTTGTTATTTTACAAGAATTTTCCCAAAGATGGAAGTAACTTGTTTTTTTTTCTTGCAGAATTCTTATATTAGTGTATCATTCTGCTTTGACTTATAACAGAAGAATTAGTTTGATAACTGAAAAAGCTTGTTGATCTAACAAAATTTAAAATTAGCTGTTTCCACATAACAATCTTATTTTTTATTTATTTTTTTTAATTTTTTTTTTATTTTTTCTGCATAACAGTATTCATTATTTTTGCACCACACCCAGTGCTCCATGCAATCCGTGCCCTCTACAATACCCACCACCTGGTGCCCCCAACCTCCCACCCCCCACCCCTTCAAAATTCTCAGATCGTTTTTCAGAGTCCATAGTCTCTCATGTTTCACCTCCCCTTCCAATTTCCCTCAACTCCCTTCTCCTCTCCATCTCCCCTTGTCCTCCATGCTATTTGTTATGCTCCACAAATAAGTGAAACCATATGATAATTGACTCTCTCTGCTTGACTTATTTCACTCAGCATAATCTCTTCCAGTCCCGTCCATGTTGCTACAAAAGTTGGGTATTCATCCTTTCTTTTTTGTTTTTTGGTTTTTTTTTTACAGCTTTATAAACATATATTTTTATCCCCAGGGGTACAGGTCTGCGAATCGCCAGGTTTACACACTTCACAGCACTCACCATAGCACATACCCTCCCCAATATCCATAACCCCACCCCCCTCTCCCAACCCCCTCCCCCCATCAACCCTCAGTTTGTTTTGTGAGATTAAGAGTCACTTATGGTTTGTCTCCCTCCCAATCCCATCTTGTTTCATTTACTCTTCTCCTACCCCCTCAACCCCCCATGCCGCATCTCCTCTCCCTCATATCAGGGAGATCATATGATAGTTGTCTTTCTCCGATTGACTTATTTCGCTAAGCATGATACCCTCTAGTTCCATCCACGTCGTCGCAAATGGCAAGATTTCATTTCTTTTGATGGCTGCATAGTATTCCATTGTGTATATATACCACATCTTCTTTATCCATTCGTCTGTTGATGGACATCTAGGTTCTTTCCATAGTTTGGCTATTGTAGACATTGCTGCTATAAACATTCTGGCGCACGTGCCCCTTCGGATCACTACGTTTGTATCTTTAGGGTAAATACCCAGCAGTGCAATTGCTGGGTCATAGGGTAGTTCTATTTTCAACATTTTGAGGAACCTCCATGCTGTTTTCCAGAGTGGTTGCACCAGCTTGCATTCCCACCAACAGTGTAGGAGGGTTCCCCTTTCTCCGCATCCTCGCCAGCATCTGTCATTTCCTGACTTGTTAATTTTAGCCATTCTGACTGGTGTGAGGTGATATCTCATTGTGGTTTTGATTTGTATTTCCCTGATGCCGAGTGATGTGGAGCACTTTTTCATGTGTCTGTTGGCCATCTGGATGTCTTCTTTGCAGAAATGTCTGTTCATGTCCTCTGCCCATTTCTTGATTGGATTATTTGTTCTTTGGATGTTGAGTTTGCTAAGTTCTTTATAGATTTTGGACACTAGCCCTTTATCTGATATGTCATTTGCAAATATCTTCTCCCATTCTGTCAGTTGTCTTTTGGTTTTGTTAACTGTTTCCTTTGCTGTGCAAAAGCTTTTGATCTTGATAAAATCCCAAAAGTTCATTTTTGCTCTTGCTTCCCTTGCCTTTGGTGATGTTCCTAGGAAGATGTTGCTGTGGCTGAGGTCGAAGAGGTTGCTGCCTGTGTTCTCCTTGAGGATTTTGATGGATTCCTTTCTCACATTGAAAGAGACTAAGAATCTATACTCAGAAAACTATAAAGTACTCATGAAAGAAACTGAGGAAGACACAAAGAAATGGAAAAATGTTCCATGCTCCTGGATTGGAAGAATAAATATTGTGAAAATGTCTATGCTGCCTAAAGCAATCTACACATTTAATGCAATTCCTACCAAAGTACCATCCATTTTTTTCAAAGAAATGGAACAAATAATCCTAAAATTTATATGGAACCAGAAAAGACCTCGAATAGCCAAAGGAATATTGAAAAAGAAAGCCAAAGTTGGTGGCATCACAATTCCGGACTTCAAGCTCTATTACAAAGCTGTCATCATCAAGACAGCATGGTACTGGCACAAAAACAGACACATAGATCAATGGAACAGAATAGAGAGCCCAGAAATGGACCCTCAACTCTATGGTCAACTCATCTTCGACAAAGCAGGAAAGAATGTCCACTGGAACAAAGACAGCCTCTTCAAGAAATGGTGTTGGGAAAATTGGACAGCCACATGCAGAAAAATGAAATTGGATCATTTCCTTACACCACACACGAAAATAGACTCAAAATGGATGAAGGATCTCAATGTGAGATAATATAATAGATTTTATAATAGATTTTCTTCTGGCACAGAAAGTCTATCAAAATGAACATTCAAGTTCTTTTATCCAATAAAAGATATAAAATTGTCCCCCTTTACCATGGTTTCACTTTCAGTAGTTTCAGTTACTGGCGATCAACTGTGGTCCAAAACAGACAACCCTCCTTCTAGTATATGGTCAGGTGGTCAGCAGTAGCCTAACACTATGACACAATACCTATATCATTCACCTCACTTCATCTTGTCATGTAGACATTTTATCATTTCACAGCATCACGAGAAGAAAGGTGAGTACAGTACAATAAGATATTTTGAGAGAGAGACCACATTATGTAACTTTTATTCCTGTCCTGATTTCATCCATCCCCTTGGGCTCTTGGAATGTATCCCTTGTGGATAAGGGGGACTATTTTACTCATAGAACAATATTCTTGGAAGTTTACTTAAAGCGGGGGGAGAAAAAAAACCTTAATCTAGACATAAAAATATAACTTGAGGTGTTAGAGGTATAACAATACCATGCATATAATTGAAAAAGAGAACAGAAGATCAAAATGGTTAAAGATATTTTACATTTCTTACTCTGTTCATTATCTAAATTTGGTGGTAAACAGTGAGGTAAAATATTATTAATTCTGATACATTATAAGAATTTTGGGGGGCCCCTGGGTGGCTCAGTGGGTTAAAGCCTCTGCCTTCTGCTCAGGTCATGATCCCAGAGTCCTGGGATCAAGTCCCGCATCGGGCTCTCTGCTCAGCAGGGAGCCTGCTTCCTCCTCTCTCTCTCTCTACCTACCTGCCTCTCTGCCTACTTGTGATCTCGCCCTCTCTCTAATGAATAAATAAAATCTTAAAAAAAAAAAAGAATTTTTCAGTGTTAGTAAATGTTGAAAGATTCATTTACCTGCATAAATTGGCAACCATGGTCACAAAGGCAATGGAAAAGTTGAGTTAGTGATTTTGTGCCACAGAATACACGTTGGAGGACTCTATTCTAATGCTCTTTTAGAAATTGTTGTTATATTAATAAAGATCCAGATTCTGTGATGAAAAACAAAGATATACTTTAAAAATATATGTTTTTAGAATTTATTTGCTCTTTACTAATGATATTTTAAGCAAAATGTCCAAATGTCCAAAATTGATGTTATAGGCAAAGTGATGCATGAACGAAAGTCAATGTATAATAGTTGCTGAAAACATTGAAGAGATTATGAAATTCTTTGAAGAATACAAATTGTTGATGTTCATGAAAATATTATTGATGCCAAATTACAGACTATAGTAATGACACCTATGTCTCTAATTCAAAATCACAGTAGAAAAAGAATAAAGAAGACTCATTTTAAGTGTGAACCTCACAATCAGCACATCTATGATTCAAACATAATTTCAAACTCAGTTTTTTTCTCATGCCAAATATAATTTCTTCTTTACAAAAGATTTGTTATGTTAAAAGAATTAGATTTTATACATTTAACATGACATATATATTTACCAATGAAATTGACTGATCGACATGGTAAGAAATGTAGTATTTATGAAACCTCTCTTCTTGAAGAACTTAAGTGCTTAAATTTTATAAAACCCAATGCAGCTTTCATTATAGTTTTGCAATATATTTGGACACAAATTTGCTAGATAACATAAAATATATTAAAAATTCCATAAGGCCCACTCTGTCACATGATTCAAATCCATTTTTTTAATAGAAAACAAATATTGGAGCAAATTAGAAATTGTAATAAACATTTACCTCCATGAAAACAAGAAACATGACTCTTCTACAACAAATTGTTATATCCTAAGTAAACTTAAACTTTTAATAATTACACATTCAAATTTGTTATATTATTTTCAAATTTTGATTTATAGAATTTGTACAGAATGACTGTATGTTTCTTATCATTGTTCTTATTTAAAAAAAATGCTTTCACACTTTCTTCAACTTGAAGAAGTGAGGGCTTTATGTTTTGTTTTGTTTTTTTAAATTTCTTCAAAGCCAGTCAGCTCCAAATTCTCCCCTTTACATTTCAAGAGCCTTCTCTGGGGGACTTGGATCATAGAATTTTTTTTAAGTCACAGGATGGAAGATATAATGTAAGGTAAGATGAAGGGATGAAGGAGAAAGTGCTGCTCATTGGAAGTGGGGCCATAGGAAGGGTGACTAGGAGAACTTTACCTGAGACCACCATGGAAATGAGCAGGTGGAGGGCAGTTGCCTTAGAAGCAGGAATAGAATATATGATTCTTTAAATGTTCCCAAACAACAACAGCAGCAACAAATATCCAAAATACTGTTTTAAAACTGAGATAGACTAAGGTAGTGTTAGTGCCAGCTGAAGGTTCTATCACCCTGTCTCCCTTCTTCTCACCACTGAGCGGGAGTGAGGAATTTGAATTAGAGATTGGATCGGTCTGATAAAAACACAAATTACATAGTTGAGCCATCCAAATTGTAGTGTGTAACCACCACTACTTCATAGGACAACTTTTATTTTTAATTTGTCCCCACTATTTTGGCTCATTTTTTTAATATAGATAATTTTTTAACCTATTTACCATCACAGAGGGCTGTCCAGTACATCAAATTCCATAATAACCTTCTAACCTGAACTTTTTGATACATACACCTGTTTTTCTTTTGCATTTTTATTTTTTAAATTTCTTTTTTTAAATGTTAGTTTTTTTAGTCTAGTTTATTCCTTTTTTATTTTTATTTTCTAATATTCATATAGAGTTAAACTTCAAAGTAATCCCCTTTCCCCAATCAATACTACCCCTATAGGTAAACCAATTTTTAATCCCCCTTTATCTTAGGAAAGTTGAGTCCTTTAACAAAGATATAAAGATACATCCAGGAAGAATCAAAACAACCTTCCTCGCCCACACTGAGAATTTATAACCACTCTCCCATCTTTTTCTTCCACCAGTGTTTCTGTGTTTTTGTGTTTGTCCTGATAGTATATAATTCTTACACTTGGGGTTCTTTTTGACGAGATTCTTCCTTTATTTGCTTATATATATATATATATTTTTTTTTCCTCTTGTCATATACTTTTATCAGTCTTTTTGTTTGTCAGTTTTTGTTTGTATACTTCATAAATCTTACCTTGGGGCCCATTTGGGCTGAACCTTCTCTTTTATCTTCCCTTTCTTTCCTCTCTCTCTCTCTCTCTCTTTTTTCTTTTTCTTTTCTTTTTTCTCTCGTTTGGTTGGGGAATCCTGATTGCTCAGAAGTGTTCCAGGGTGCACCTTGACAGCACCATGGTCAATACATCCAGCTACATCTGTTCAGTCATTTCTCACCAAAATGACTAGGAGGAGGAATGCCAAACAGAAGAAAAACACAGAGGATGGACCTTCTGCAACAGAGCTAACAGCTATCAACATAGACAATATGTCGGAAAGAGAATTCAGGCTAACAATTATCCAGGCAATAGCTAGGTTGAAGAAAGCCATGGATGACCAAACAGAATTGATTAGGGCCGAACTGAAAGTGACCAGAGAGGATGTTCACAATGTTAGGGCAGAGCTAAAAGCTACCAGAGATGAGGTTCATAATGCTCTCAATAGTTCCAAACCAATCTAAATTCTCTGAAAGCTAAGGTAACTGAGACAGAAGATAGAATTAGTGATCTGGAGGACAAACAGAGAAAAAGGATCAGGAGGAAGCCTGGAACAAACAGCTTAGAAGCCACAAAAACAGAATCAGGGAAATAAGTGATGCCATGAAACATTCCAACATCAGAATTATTGGAATCCCTGAAGGGGAAGAGAAAGAAAGAAGTCTAGAAGATATAGTGGAACAAGTTCTTCATGAAAATTTTCCCAATCTCGCGAATGGAACCAGTGTTCATGTGCTAGAGGCCAAACGGTCTCCACCCAAGATTATAGATTCCAGAAAAACATCAAGGCACCTGATAGTCAAATTGAGGAATCATAATTGTAGATATAATCTCTTGAAAGCCGCTAGGACAAAGAGGCTCCTTATTTACAGAGGAAAGCCCATCAGAATAACGTCAGACCTGTTCACAGAGACCTGGTAAGCCAGAAAGGGCTGGCAAGATATATTCAGGGCACTAAATGAGAAGAATATCAGCCAAGAATACTTTATCCAGCAAGACTGACATTCAAAATGGATGGAGAGATAAAAAGTTTCCAAGACTGTCAAGGCTTAAAAGACTACACAACCACCAAGCTGACACTGCAAGAAATATTAAGGGAGGTTCTATAAAAGAGGAAAAATCCTAAGAATAACATTGAACAGAAATATAGAGACAATCTACAGAAAGAAAGACTTCAAAGGTAACACGATGTCAATAAAAATGTATCTATCAATAATCACTCTCAATGTGAATGGCCTAAATGCACCCATAAAATGACACAGGGTTGCAGATTGGATAAAACGACAGGACCCATCCATATGTTGTCTACAAGAGACCCATTTTGAACCTAAAGATATACCCAGACTGAAAGTGAAGGGTTGGAGAAGCATCTTTCATGCCAATGGGCCTCAAAAGAAGGCCGGGCATAGCAATTCTCATATCAGATAAATTAGATTTTAAACTAAAGACTGTAGTCAGAGATACAGAAGGATACTACATAATTCTTAAAGGACTATCCAACAAGATGATCTAACAATTGTAAATATCTGTGCCCCCAATATGGGAGCAGCCAATTACATAAGAAAACTGTTAATCAAGATAAAGAGTCATATTGATATGAATACATTAATAGTAGGAGATCTTAACACACCTCTTTCAGAAATAGACAGATCATTGAAGCAGAAAATCAATAAAGAAACAAGAGCATTGAATGACACATTGGACCAGATGGACCTCATAGATATATACAGAACATTCCACCCTAAAACAACAGAATACTCATTCTTCTCAAGTGCACATGGAACCTTCTCAAGAATAGACCACATACTGGGTCACAAATCAGGACTCAACCGATACCAAAAGACTGAGATCATTCCCTGCTTATTCTCAGATCACAATGCTTTGAAACTGGAGCTCAATCACAAGGAAAAGTTCAGAAGGAACTCAAACACCTGGAAGCTAAAGACCACCTTGCTTAAGAATGCTTGGATCAACCAGGAGATCAAAGAAGAACTGAAACAATTCATGGAAACCAATGAAAATGAAGACACCTCAGTCCAAAACCTATGGGATACAGGAAGGCGGTCCTAAGGGGTAAATACATAGCCATCCAAGTCTCCCTCAAAAAAATTGAAAAATCCTGTCTCTACACCTTAAAGAACTGGAGAATCAACAACAAATCAAATCAACTCCACACATAAGAAGGGAAATAATCAAGATTAGAGCTGAGATCAATGAGGTAGAAACCAGAGATACAGTAGAACATATCAATGAAACTAGATTCTTTCTTTGAAAGAATCAATAAGATCGATAAACCATTGGCCATACTAATCCAAAAGAAAAGAGAGAAAGCCCAAATTCATAAAATTATGAATGAAAAGGGAGAGATCACTACTAACACCAAGGAAGTAGAAACAATCATCATAAGTTATTATCAACAGTTATATGCCAATAAGCTAAGCAACCTAGATGAAATGAATGCATTCCTGGAAAACTATAAACTCCCAAAATTGAACCAGGAAGAAATTGACAACCTGAATAGACCGATATCTAGTAACGAGATTGAAGGAGTGATCAAAAACCTCCCAAAAAACAAGAGCCCAGGACCTGATGGATTCCCTGGGGAATTCTACCAAACTTTCAAAGAAGAAATAACACCTATTCTCCTGAAGCTGTTTCAAAAATTTGAAGGAGAAGGAAAACTTCCAGACTCTGTGAAGCCAGCATTACCCTGATCCCCAAACCAGGCAAAGACCCTACCAAAAAGGAGAATTTCAGACCAATATCACTGATGAATATGGATGCTAAGATTCTCAACAAGATCCTAGCAAACAGGATCCAATAGCACATTAAAAAGATTATCCACCATGACCAGGTGGGATTCATCCCTGGGCTACAAGGATGGTTCAACATTCACAAATCAACCAATGTGATAGAACAAATCAATAAGAGAAGAGAGAAGAACCACATGGTCCTCTCAATTGATGCAGAAAAAGCATTTGACAAAATCCAGCATCCGTTCCTGATTAAAACGCTTCAAAGTTTAGGGATAGAGGGAACATTCCTGAACTTCATAAAATCTATCAATGAAAGACCCACAGCAAATATCATCCTCAATGGGAAAAAGCTCGCAGCCTTCCCGTTGAGATCAGGAACATGACAAGGATGCCCACTCTCACCACTCTTGTTCAACATAGTATTAGAAGTCCTAGCAACAGCAATCAGACAACAAAGAGAAATAAAAGGTATCCAAATTGGCAATGAAGAAGTCAAACTCTCTCTCTTTGCAGATGACATGATTCTTTATATGGAAAACCCAAAAGACTCCACCCCCAAACTACTAGAACTCATAC
Source organism: Lutra lutra (assembly GCF_902655055.1). Classification (NCBI taxonomy): domain Eukaryota; kingdom Metazoa; phylum Chordata; class Mammalia; order Carnivora; family Mustelidae; genus Lutra; species Lutra lutra. The sequence goes on from NC_062279.1 coordinate 188,523,867, forward strand.
AGCAATTCAGTAACGTGGCAGGATACAAAGTCAATGTACAGAAATCAGTGGCTTTCTTATACACTAATAATGAAAATACAGAAAGGAAAATTAGAGAATCGGTTCCATTTACTATAGCACCAAGAACCATAAGATACCTGGGAATAAACCTAACCAAAGAGGTAAAGGATCTGTACTTGAGGAAATACAGAACACTCATGAAAGAAATTGAAGAAGACACAAAAAGATGGAAGACCATTCCATGCTCTTGGATCGGAAGAATAAACATTGTTAAAATGTCTATACTGCCTAGAGCCATCTATACTTTTAATACCATTCTGATCAAAATTCCACCAGTATTTTTCAAAGAGCTGGAGCAAATAATCCAGAAATTTGTGTGGAACCAGAAGAGACTCCAAATCGCTAAGGAAATATTGAAAAACAAAAATAAAACTGGGGGCATCATATTACCTGATTTCAAGCTTTACTACAAAGCTATAATCACCAAGACAGCATGGTACTGGCATAAAAACAGACACATAAACCAGTGGAACAGAGTAGAGAGCCCAGATATGGACCCTCAACTCTATGGTCAAATAATCTTTGACAAAACAGGAAAAAGTATACAGTGGAAAAAGACAGTCTCTTCAATAAATGGTGCTGGGAAAACTGGACAGCTATATGTAGAAGAATGAAACTCGGCCATTCTCTTACACCGTACACAAAATAAACTCAAAATGGATAAAAGACCTCAATGTGAGACAAGAATCCATCAGAATCCTAGAGGAGAACATAGGCAGTAATCTCTTCAATATCAGCCACAGCAACTTCTTTCAAGATATGTCTCCAAAGGCAAAGGAAACAAAAGTGAAAATAAACTATTGGGACTTCATCAAAATCTAAAGCTTCTGCACAGCAAAGGAAACAGTCAAGAAAACAAAGAGGCAACCCACGGAATGGGAGAAGATATTTGCAAATGACAGTACAGACAAAAGGTTGATATCCAGGATCTATAAAGAACTCCTCAAACTCAACACACACAAAAGAGACAATCATATCAAAAAATGGGCAGAAGATATGAACAGACACTTCTCCATTGAAGACATACTAATGGCTATCAGACACATGAAAAAATGTTCATCATCACTAGCCATCAGGGAGATTCAAATTAAAACCACATTGAGATATCACCTTACACAGTTAGAATGGCCAAAATTAGCAAGACAGGAAACAACATGTGTTGGAGGGGATGTGGAGAAAGGGGAACCTTCTTACACTGTTGGTGGGAATGCAAGTTGGTGCAGCCAGTTTGGAGAACAGTGTGGAGATTCCTCAAGAAATTAAAAATAGAGCTTCCCTATGACCCTGCAATTGCACTACTGGGTATTTACCCCAAAGATACAGATGGAGTGAAAAGAAGGGCCATCTGTACCCCAATGTTTATAGCAGCAATGGCCACAGTTGCCAAACTGTGGAAAGAACCAAGATGCCCTTCAACGGACGAATGGATAAGGAAGATGTGGTTCATATACACTATGTAGTATTATGCTTCCATCAGAAAGGATGAATACCCAACTTTTGTAGCAACATGGACGGGACTGGAAGAGATTATGCTGAGTGAAATAAGTCAAGCAGAGAGAGTCAATTATCATGTGGTTTCACTTATTTGTGGAGCATAACAAATAGCATGGAGGACAAGGGGAGATGGAGAGGAGAAGGCAGTTGAGGGAAGTTGGAAGGGGAGGTGAACCATGAGAGACTATGGACTCTGAAAAACAAGCTGAGGGTTTTGAAGGGGCAGGGGGTGGGAGGTTGGGGGAACCAGGTGGTGGGTATTAGAGAGGGCACGGATTGCATGGAGCACTGGGTGTGGTGCAAAAACAAGGAATGCTGTTATGCTGAAAAAAAAAATTGTAGTGTATAACTTGAAACATGCTGCATTAACATTTATTTAACACCTATTGTGCTTTAAAGATGCTCTAATTCTTTTATATATATTCAATTAATGTTAGTAAACATTTATGAAGTAGGTTTAAAGAGATTAAGCAAATGCCCAAGTCATAGAGAAATACTCACCCTACCAAACATTTTTGCTCTTTGGACTTAACATATAGAAAGAATTCTTTCTGGAGGAAGAAAAACAGATGAGAGTGAAGGGGGGAAAGAAAAAGAAGCCCCAGCAGAGAGAGGGAGGGAGGGAAGGAAGGTAGGAAGGAGGAAAGTACAGAAGAGAGGGAGGGAAGCAAGAAGGAAGGAAGTGATCCCACTACTTGTGCTTAGAAGTATAAATATTAACAAAAAAGATGTGAAGATATCAGAACTTCTGAAATTACTGTCCACTTAGTCAAAGCAAATGATAACTAGAAAGGAAGAAAAAGGAAATGTCCCCAAAGGATAAGAGATTATAAGGAAGTGATTGGATTCTAAAAGTGAGCTTTATATTTCTTTTGTTCTATGATTAGATTCTATTGTATGAGAGAACTTGTAGAAGGAATATTAGAGAGTAGGTTTTCAGGATTATAAAGACTAAGATGAATGCCACAGAAAAGAGGTTGGAAATTTTAATTCCAATTTTCTCCATGGTAATATGGGTCTAGAGAGAATAGCATTATCGGATGGGTTTATCACCAATTGATGGTGTCCAAACAGTGATGATAGATATCTTGATTTTAAACTGGGGGAAAAAGCTTAACACAGAAACAGTGAGTTTGTCTCAACACTGAAAATGGTCTACATTTTAAACCAATGACTTATATGGGAGGACATGGGACATGTGTGAATTTGCAAATTACACAAAACTGAGAGAGAAGTAGAATATTGCCTGGTAAAAACTAGAGGCAAGTTGATGTCAATATGTTGTTGTGATAAATATAGAAAGATAAAGTATAAACCATTCTGTAGTCAATTTTAAAAACACAAAACTTTGCAAGTATAAGATGAGAACTATGAAGCTTAGACCGGATGACCTAAGGTCAATATGAATTGTTATTGTAATGTGGCTATTGGTAAATCTACTTTGAGCTTAGACTTTATTAATAAAGGTACATTACCTTAAAAGAGGAAATACCATGACTAGTTGTGTGTACTACTCTTTCAAAGAGAGAAAAGGAAAACAAGTAAAGAGTAGATTTGGAGAGAGAGACCAGTCTAACATTCTAGAGCATTGCAGGCTCTTAAGAAGCCAGGCTTCATGTCACATTGCTTTCTATTATTATTTAAAACTCTATGTGGTGAAAAGCCAACACACTCAATAGGAGCTCAAGTTCTGTGGAAATAGCTTTAGCAGATAGAAATTGCAGGGCACCTGATTTCTTACTTTGTATAAGGCAGTATTTCTCACGATCACTATTACCTGAATGAGCCATATCAGGAGGCATTGGCTTTCCATCACTGAAGGTCTTCAAATCAAAGTTTAAGATGAGTTGGGGAAATGTATTTAATATTTGTTACTTGTTCCCAAAGCAGTGTTTGGCTCATGTTACCCACCAACAAATTCTTATTGAATGAATGATTGAATAGAAAGAAGTTATTTATAACTAACATTTGTGGAGTCCTCATTATTGGTCAGGCAGGGTTAATTTTTCAAAATTTTATAGGAAGGGGCAATTACTCTTCAATTTCTGCAGCTCAGAGAAATGAAGGTACCACAGGGAAAGAAAAGGGAAGTGAGTGGAAGAGGCAGAGTTCTAGTTGTGGTATATGTCTCCTGAGCCTGGTGTCAAGTTTCAGAAGGTGATTAACTTAAATAATCTGTAAAGTTCTTTCACCCAACACTCCCTATTATTAATTAGACAAGGAGGCCATTAGACTGAGCTGGTTCTAATACCTCAGTTGTCCTTGTAAGCAAAACCCAAACCTAAGCCTATAAATGCCTCAAGGTTCAGAAATCAAAACACAAGAACAACCAATCACAGCCAGCGAGACTTTTCCAAACAAGGGTAATGCTTAAACTATAGCCAATCAAACAATTTCCTTGCTTTGCCTTTTCCTTTCCTCTGTGAAAGTCTTTCCCCTAGCTTTTGTCAGTGGGGTCCTCCAGCCACTTCCAGTTTGGCACTGCCTGATTGGAATTGGTTTCTGCTCAGATAAACTGTTAAAATTTCTAATATACTTAATCTATTAACGATGCCAATGGGAAGAGCTGGAATTTACCAAAACTTACTATATTAGGTCCAGTTTGTTTACTCTATTTGCTAACATTAAAATGGAGGTATAGGGATTTGGTCTCTGAGACAATTAAGTATGTCATGGGAATTTTAATTAATTCACAGGAAAAAACACAGGAAGGCAGCCAGGCAGGCTAGCACAGTGTGTGAGTTCAAGTAGCTGGAGGCCAGGGTGGCTCTGGGGCATTATTATTTTGGATTCCTACCAGTGTATAGAGATGGTGAAAGGTGAAGCCAATGACAGATTGTACATTTTGCGGTTTTGCCTGCTTTAAAATGCTGGTTACGTTTTGAGGATTAATGCAGAGTGTCAGCTCTTGAGGCCAGATTTAAACCTTACTAATATCTATATCCTTTGGGCCTTGCACCGTGACTTTCAGCATTGCACGAAGAATATGGTCAAGACAGGATAAACATGTCATGAATGCCATTGCCCTGGGGCAGCTGGAATGGTGCCGATATTAACATGTAACTTGCTAGTAACCAGGCCTGGCTTGTTACGGTTATTCTAAAATTTACGAGTAGTTTATCTTTAAGATTTACTCAAATTTTGTTCTGGAAAGTATTGCATGACCCACTTCTGTAGCTACCTTTGTTATCTTTTAAATTATTTATCACTCTGTGTGTGCCTTTTATAACACCACTGTGACAGATTCTAATGATCTGTTTAATTATCTGCATGTTCCTTCTCTGCTCTCTGCCAGTTCCTTGACTCTGAATTCCTTGAGGATGTGGTAACCATGCTACTCATCTACATTACCCTCATTGCCTAGTAAAGTGCTTAGCAGGTCATTAATGCTGTGAAAGCAAAAATTGCACCCAGCTAAGTTAAACAGCAAGAAGACTTTATTTGAAGCTATTGCAATAGAAGAGAGGCCAGACTTCAGTCTGAGCTCAACTCTGCTGAAACAAGTTTGTTTTAGAGCTGGGTGGAGGGATTGCAGGTCAAGTTTCTCCTGTCTTCATGACAGGAAGTGGTTTTATGGCTTACAGCTAGGTGCCTGCCCAAGAGAGGCTCCTACCGTCCCGCAATAACTCGGGAACAGGGTTGCTATCTTCCTTGATGATTATATTTCAAAGAGATGGGTCCTGGGTTCTTGAGAAAGACATTCCTGGGTTGTAAAATTAGCAAGATGCTTTTAAAAAGATTTGAAGGGTTAGAGAAAGAATTTATAACTGCAAACTTTCTTTTTTTTTTTTTTAAGATTTTTTTTATTTATTTATCAGAGAGAGAGAGAGGGAGAGAGAGCGAGCACAGGCAGACAGAATGGCAGGCAGAGGGAGAAGCAGGCTCCCCGCCGAGCAAGGAGCCCGATGCGGGACTTGATCCCAGGACGCCGGGATCATGACCTGAGCCAAAGGCAGCTGCTTAACCAACTGAGCCACCCAGGCGTCCCTATAACTGCAAACTTTCTGAAGTAAATTCTGTAAGTAAGGGAGTTCAAGGGCCTAGAGTCAGGGAGAAGCTTGTCTAAAGTTTAGTCAAGCTGAGGATACATTAAGGCCACCTTGGTTTGTGCTCAGTGAAAGTTTGCTGCGTGAGTGAACAAATGAATAATAAACCTTATTTATAAATATAAACTTTATAATTTATTTCTTAGGATCTTAATTTAAATATGTCAGCTGATAAGTAATATTTTAAAAAGCAATATAAATTAAAGCCAATTAAAATAAGCTTTCTTTTAGCTCTGTTGCTTACTTGATATTTTATTGTGCAGAAAATGTCACACCCCACAAGGTAACGCATGGTGAATACGCATGTTAAAATTAAAAAGACTCCAAAAACTTTTCAGCTGGAAGCATTTCTTAAAAATCCTTTCCTGCAGTGGAGTAAACAATGATATATTAAATGACTTTAAAAAAATTTCTTCAGAAGCTGTTGTATTTTCAACATTTTTGTTTATTCTCAAATCAAAAGCATTACATCAGACTCTGAAACATTATGTATAAACTCTCTGTGGTAGCTATGGCTATAAAATAGGAATAAAAATGCTTTCTCTTCCTACCTTGATGGGTTGTTTATGAGGAGCAAATGAGAATATAAAAGCACTTTAGAACCATAAAAATAACTGTAGAAATGTAAGGAATTATTAAAATGAATAATGAACATATAAAGTCAGTTTTGAAGGTACTTTTATTTTCTTTAACAATAATATCTAAAAATATAATAAGATATGGAGACTCAGGCCATCTCCTAAGACACGGAAAATAATATTTGGTCACCATTACCTTAAGATAATTGGTAAGTCTGAGTTATTGATATGCTTAAGTATTGGATTTTTAACAATATCTACAGTTAAAAACACTTCAAATATATTGATTAAGAGGCTCCCCAAACTTGATAATTTCAGAGTAATTATCAAGGAGATAGTATTGAAAGCTGGTTGAGATTACAGACTTTCTTTGGATTCAAGCAGTCTGTGTTCAGATCCCAAGGCTTCCAAATCCCAAGTCTATAATCTTGAACAAGTTATATGAATTTACGCCACCAGTTTGTCACTTTTTCTGAAACAGGAAAAATGTCTACCTCCTATGACTATGAGGATCAAATAAGATGGAGTATGTAAGGCTTTTGGCATAATGATTCACTAATAGGAAGCTCTTACAAATTGTAGAAAATATACAGACATACATACAAGCACACTTATGCATAATTTGATGTTATCATAAACTGTGCAAATTAACTCTGGTTTTATGTCATTGGAACTTCCAGTGGTTTTGAAATAGTTCTTTTTTTTTAAGTTAAAATTGTAGTATCCTTATCATACAGTTACTTGACATATAAATCTTTTCTGTTTTCGCAGAATTTTCTGTTAGTAAAGAAATTTTTGTAAGTCCCATATAATATATCCTTAATTTTAAGTTGCTCTTGAGATAAAGACATTTTACCAAACCATATTTGGACAATGTATCACAGGTACTGTAGTACAGAGGCAATAATGCTGAATTGGAGGTTTTTTGTTTGTTTGTTTGTTTTTTATTTGATAGAGAGAGAGAGATCACAAGTAGGCAGAGAGGCAGAGAGAGGGGGAAGCAGGCTCCCGATGCGGGGCTCGATTCCAGGACCCTGGGATCATGATCCGAGCTGAAGGCAGAGGCTTTAACCCACTGAGCCACCCAGGCGTCCCTGAATTGGAGTTTTTGAGACAGGTTTTTCATTTACCATCTGTCTTTGGGAAAGTCACTCATTTTCTAGAATCCCAGTTTACTGATCTGTAACCATTTAATGATAATTAAAACCATCTGAACAGATTATTATAAAGATCAAGAGGTAATGCCTTTAAAAACACTTTGCAGAAGTTAAGAACTTGTTTGAGCCATCCCACAGAAAAAGGATGGGCCCTTATCCAAAATTTGGTTTAGATGTCAAGACTGATACCAAGAAAGTATGGAATGGTTTATGTCTCACATAATGAGGTTTCTTGAGGAAAGCAAGACAGACTCTCTGGCTGAAAATGGCTTGAGAAAGCAGGAAAAAAAAAGACTGGCATAGGATTTTTATGGTGTTTGGGGACTGGGCTAGGGTGAGTGTCCTATGGTGCCAAATATAAGAACACCTGGTTTTATTTCTTATCAGCTATCCTGATGGGGGGCAATAGGGGGAAAAGGAGAGGTAGGTCTTAAAAACTATCAGCCAGGGGTGCCTGGGTGGCTCAGTGGGTTAAGCCTCTGCCTTTGGCTCAGCTCATGATCTCAGGGTCCTAGGATAGAGCCATCAGGAAGCCTGCTTCCCCCTCTCTCTCTGCCTGCCTCTCTGCCTACATGTGATTTCTCTGTCAAATAAATAAAAATAAAATCCTTTTTTTTTTAAAAAAAAAAGAAAACTATCAGCCACCAAACTTCAAAAATAGAGCCAAACTTTATCACTGTACAAATTACAGATTTTACTTTTAAACTGTGTGCCAGTATAGCGGTGTTGGTTGCTGTCCTTTTACCTCTTCCTTTCCTCTCCTTTATTGATATAACAGATCTCCCATAATAGAGGCAGAAACTGAAACCCACCAATGGGATCTGAGAGGAAGTATGCTGGAGGGCTATGAGGAATGATTTTGTTCTCCAAAATAGGAGTGCATAGGAGTCAAATGCTTTGTTTCTTTATCATCAGATTTTTGTGTGTGTGTGATTCAATTCGATTATTGAATGATAGATTTTAGTATTATTTAGGAACATTTCAGCATGAATCCAGAACATCCAAAGTGTTCCAAAAGGTCTGATCTGACCTACTTAAGATAAAGTTAAGTAAATGAAGGCAAATATGATGTTTCTTTGTGATATCAACTCATTTTAATAACAGTGGTACCTCCTGGTAGTCAAAAGGTCTAATTGTTAATAATGGAAGTAATTTGATTAATAAAAATGCAATTAATTTCTAGCCACTTAATAAATGACTTTGTTGACTAGATACAAAATTTCAGATTGTGGAGTCTGTGTGTAAAGGATTCTTGGCTGTGATCAATTTAGATATACTGATTTAAAGTGACTCCTTTCTTCAGGAGTTAGCATTTTAAAAGGAGACTGTAATAGACAGAATAAAATGGCTCCCTAAAGATACCATGACAAAAATCCAGAACTTGTGAATATGTTGCGTTATGTCGCAGAACAGAATTTATAGTCAGTGAGAGAGAGTTTCAGGTGGGAAGTCTTGCATTCTTCAAGGTGTTAACGCAGATTTGGCTGTCTAATCTTCATACCTGTCATCTTGACCTTGAAGACTTGGGCAAACGTAATTGTATATAACTGACTTAATGTTTTTTTTTTTTCCTCCTACATGTCTTAATGAGGTGTCATCATAGCGATAAAACTATTGAATATCTGAAGTTTTCCAACCAGATATTGTTTTTTTGCGTTCTCAAGACCCACTTGCAGTGGTTAGAGCTTATTAATGATAGAAGATAGCATTCACCCATCTTCTCCATAGGCTCTGAAATTCTTTTTTTTTTTTTTTAAAGATTTTGTTTATTCATTTGACAGACAGAGATCAGAAGCAGGCAGAGAGGCAGGCAGAGAGAGAGGAGGAAGCAGGCTCCCTGCTGAGCAGAGAGCCTGATGTGGGGCTCGATCCCAGGACCCTAAGATCATGACCTGAGCTGAAGGCAGAGGCCTAAACCACTGAGCCACTCCGGCACCCCATTGAAATTCTTTATACAACAGCATACATAATTCCTATGGAATTACTTAAATGTATTGAGGAGAAAAGTATTATTTTCCTCTTTGTTTAGAGCCCAGGAAAATAAAAGTTGTAGATTCTTCTTTGTTCTTAAATCTTACATCAGCTGTTGTTTATTTTTTAATGTTGGTTATTAGAATTATACAAGTGGTGAGTAAAATATTTCAATGAAGTTTTTCTTTTAATTTTCAAGCATTCCTTCTATTTCAGAATTCTCTTTTTTCCTTCCACTTTCCCCATTATCTCTTTCTGTGTTACATTTGAGGGAGAAATATTGAAAGCTAAAATGCTGCTTTAATTGTTGGTGGATGTAGCTTCTAATGGGTATCCTTTGATAGTTCCACTATATAAGGCTAATAAAAACAATAATGCTTCATTGTATATCTTAAGATTATATGTCTGATTGCTCCATCCAATCACTTGCTAAAGGGACCTGTAATCCAGACCCTGTAATGAAAAATCAAGAAATCCAACTTTTTTCTTTTCTTAATTCTCCATTTCTTAATTACATGGCAACATTTCTGCATAAGTGTTTGGAAAATTGTATGTGTGTTCTCAGATGAATAAATGGGAAATGAGCCTGATTCACTTTTTCCTGAGAAATGGTCCCTGTCTCAGAGTCCCTTTCAAAGCATGTATTGATCATTTTATGGTTATATAGGCAACTAGCGTAGCTGAAACATGATCATATTAAGCCTGTTTCTTAGATACACAGTTTTTGCCAGTAAACTGCAATTCTGAAACATCTGAAGTTACTTTATCTATCTCAGAATACCATAAAATCTGTCATCTTGTTTCATCATTTCGGGTTACTTATTCCTTGCTTTATAACCCTTATCATTAACAATGAGATGAAGAAATCAGCATATGATTTTCCCTACAAAACCCATAAATCTTATGAGCTTAGTTTTCCAGATATGTTCTGAGAGAATTTATACCAGAATGACAAACTTGGCAAGTCCAGGTTATGTCAAAGATATATGTAAAGGAAAATCTTCTAATATTTTACTATTGAGTGATAACTCTGCACTCCTTGTGAACTTTAAACTCCTATTACTGCTAATTGCCATGTGTCCGGTGTATGAATCAAAGTGTCAACACTATACTGGTATCTTTAAATTCAGAAAATGCTGCATACTTTTAGAGGACATATTTCTTCATCTTCACCTTCTAGGCAGATTTTTATATTTTTATGTCAATACATACCATAAGAAACCATTTTGGTGTATTTGGATAATACATACCAATGTAAGTGGTGGGAAATGAGTCCAGGTAGCTCATGTAATAATATGGTTCATGGAATAGCTAAACTATGCAATTGGCATGAGATTAGCATTTTGCTACATAACATCTGTTTTAAGTGAACACCAGATGTGAGTAAATAAAGACCTGTTGTAACCACTTAAGAACATTATTATATTCCCAGGAATAAAAATTGACTCACAGGGGGCGCCTGGGTGGCTCAGTGGGTTAAAGCCGCTGCCTTCGGCTCAGGTCATGATCCCAGGGTCCTGGGTTCGAGCCCTGCATCGGGCTCTCTGCTCAGCAGGGAGCCTGCTTCCCTTCCTCTCTCTCTCTGCCTGCCTCTCTGCCTACTTGTGATCTCTGTCTGTCAAATAAATAAATAAAATCTTAAAAATAAATTGACTCACAGAAACAAAATATGTATTTTGGAAAAGAACATTCTTACAATTCTAATCTGATAAATCAATACAGTTAAATTCCATTGCAGTACTTTCTCATTTCTCTCTTATAACAAAGTTACTCATTTTACATGTCTGTCTTCTTTACTAGAATACCACTCATTGAAGGGTACCTCCTATGTGTTCAAAAGCAAAGAACAGGTATTGAATATATTATTGTGGAATTAAATTGAATAACGTAGGAGAGAGAGAAATTGGTGAAAGTTGAAAAACGTAGACCAAAGTCCATTTGTGGTACTTAACATTGATGCTTTATGGTGCAAAAGGCCATCAAAAGAAATTGAAAGTAGTTACAAGCTCCTCACTAATGAATGGGTGTCCTCTCTGGCAGCTTCAATCATACAGACTCCAGAGGCACTGGACATCTGCTTTTCCGCTAACTGCCTCTTTGGGAAAATGGCCCCTCCTTCATTCTTGGTCTATGTGGTTGATGTGGGGTTGATCTTACCTCCTGGTTCTAGGTATAAAAATGTCCTGTGCAGGCCTGTGCAATCACAGCACCTTAGTGATGGTTTCAGGAGCACATGACTCAAGCCAAATTGATAGAAATCACACTCATAGGATTATGTTAGCACTGCTGGAAAATAACATCCCTTCCTTTCCTGGAATTGTTATTTCTCCAAAAATTTTAGCCCTGAAATAAGCCAACACAGGAGAAATATGAGAAAAGTGATAGAAAGAGATACACTGATGACTTGTTTAGATAATCCATTGAATTCAGCAACCCCTCTAGCCTGTTTTACCCCCTGATCTTTGGACTTAGAACATTTGCAAATATAAGAAACCTGGCTAATGTAATATATAGGAAATGAGCTTACTCTTTCCAAGTATCAGACCCTAAAATGTGGAATGTGCTGAATAAAACTAGAATGAACGGCAATGGGGAGTTCCTTTCCAAGACTGCAATGTTGGCATATTTTTATATATGTAAGCAGAGTAGTTGCCAAACAGCCATCTATTTTATATTAAATGTCAAAACATGTGTCTTTCAAGGTTGATATTTTAGATTACTAAAATTGCCAGAATGTGTATCACTTCAGATAAATGTGACTGGTTAAAACAAACATCATTCATAGGTGATGATCTTGGAGCTAGAGGCAGTAATTGGATAAAAACTTGGGTTATTTCCCTTTGTGGATGGAATGATTTCACTTTTTTTTAAACCTTTTCTCCATTTTTATTGAGAAATAATTGACATAAATTCTGTATAAGTTTATGGTATATAGCATGCTTTGACAGAGCTGAGTAGCTTCTCTCTAAACCTAGGGCTAACCACATTGTATTTGCATATTTGTCTCTTTTGGTATTACATTCAGTAAAGTAATCAGCAACTAAAAGTATTAAAAGGAGATCCATTCTTTACTCAGTGTTTCTCAAAGAAATACTGGTTATGCTGGAAATACTTGGTTAAAAATTAAAGATGTCTAACTTTTAATCAAGGCAATAGTTATTAAAACTGTTTTCCATAGAAGATGCCCTCAGAGCTTTCTCTTCAAGCTCCATTTTTCCTTCCTTACCAGAAATACCTCTGCAAATCCAGCTGAAGTACTCTTAGCTTTTTCACCAGCCCTGTCACCTTCCTGGACCCATGTCTTCCTTTCCTTCCTTCTTTAATACAATGTCTTCCAGTGCAGGGCAACTCTAAGACAGGTGTGCAGACTCATGCCATGCCAGGAATGTATGCTGCCAATAGCAATGAGGAAAGTACAGAAATTAAGAGGAAACATTTAGAACCTTTGTAGTATATTGATAGAGCTTTTGTTGTTGTTGTTGTTGTTTGGTGAATCTAGTAACAAAACGTGGGCTTAATTTTTTTGCCTTTTTTAAAAATTTCATTTTTATATTATTTTATTTTAACTGTATTTAAAAAATATGTTGGTCTTTGATAGATTGTGTAGGGTAGGAGGAAGCTGGTCTTTTATCACAACGAGTGGGAGAAACATTGTTCTTGGTTCTTCCTGGGTTGATAATCAATGTCTTTTACTACCTTTGCATCAGATACACCAACCACTCAGAAGAGATGCCCAACACAACCAGTATTTTTTGGCCTTCTCAACAAGCATTTGTCTGCATATTTCTCTGCCTTCCGTCCTAGAGGTTGCCCTTTTCTGACTTCCCTAATCCTATAAAACAGCTCAGAAACAAAGCAAGTCTTTACATGGTGGGGACAGCAGAAGAGGACAAGAAGCCAAAGGCTTCTCTTTTACAGCATGCTACGTCAAAGTGATTAAACCTGAAGGAAATGGCTATTTAAGTCAGATTACTTTTCCTGTGTCTATTATTATCCCAGTTCATTTGATTGTGTCTGGTTTTAGAGTAAAAATCCCACAAACACTACAGCTATTGCTGTACTTTTAATCCAAACAGGCAATATCGTCTACTTTAAAGTTCCTTTAATGCTTTATTGAGCTGTTAATTTCTTAGATGGCAGTTTCTAAAAATAAAATGTTTATGACATAACTTTCCTGGAAGATATATATATTTGTTAAGGCCATTTCCATCCCATTTTGCAAATGGCTTCAAGTTGGCCTTTTGCCCTCTCACTCTCCTTCTAGCATCAGTAATGTCTCTCTTTTTTGCTCACATTATCCTTAGATTTCAAATGTTGAGTCATACTCCTCGCCCGTGATAAGTTGATCATTTATGAGATAAGTAGGCTGTATAAACTATTCTCTACTCACACACACCGGTAACATCTTTCTGTTTCTGGGCAGACTCATTCATATCTACTGCTTCAATTGCTATCACCATTTGGGTAGGTCTCAAATCATCTTCTTCAGCCTCAAGCTTTCTCCTTGTTGGCAATCTGAATTTTCGAGGGCCCATGAATCCCTTTGCTTGTGTATACCTGGGTTCCTTAAAGACAGTACAATTGAAACGAAATGGATTTCTTACACTCACCCTCATTCTCACCCGTGATGAAATAATATTCATTTTTTTAATGGTCACTATTTTTAGTAGTGGTGACATCAATCTTCCGCTTGCCTGGAATACAATATTTATTCTTCTCCCTTTCTCCTTTATCTGATTAGTCACAAAATCTTGATTTTACCTAAAAAAAAAAAATCTTTTGTATTCCCCCCCCCCTCTTTTCTCTTTACAGTTCTAGTCCTTCTGCCATGCACTTTACCTCTTGTTTTTAATTTCTTGCCATTCAATTTCATTAGCCAGGCTACCACTAGGGTTTTCTTCCTAAATCACAAGTTGGTTCACAATGACCTTTCCCCATCTCAAAAATCTTCTAGTTTTATGGTACTTGCAGAATAAATTCAAACTCTTTAGCATGAAATTTAATGCCTTTCGAGATATGTGGTTTAATATAAATCAAAACCTCAATGAATTCAGTATATTCCCCATAACCAAAGCTTGCCATTTCACATGTCTTTATCACTTAGAATACTTTTCTTTCCAATCCTTTTCTTACCTGTCATTGTCTTCCTAGACTTTCAAGGCTTTACCTGAAATGCCTCCTTATTTCTGGTACACAAGAGGCTCTTTCTTGTGAAATCCTAGGGAAATTGGTTTGGATCTCTACTTTGCTTCAGTTTTATTATGAATATAGTGCCGTTTTATCACAGATTCATTTAACTTACTCAGTCTCTATATACGTGCTCAGAATCTCAATAGTACTGTTGAATTCATCTCTACCTGCTTTCTTTTCAAAGAAAGCATGAGTTAAAAGTCATGGATCTTAAGTTTCACATGTAAGTCTCAGTTCCCACAGGCTTTTGATAGGGACGTTGTGCTGAGTTATGGCCTGATGTAGCCCTAGTTTGGGAGGATATAGCATTTTTTGTGTGTATTTCAGCAATGTCCCCAAAATGCTAGGCTGATGATAAAGGAATATTTCTCTGACAATGCTGGGCTAATTAAGAGATGTATGTTTATTTCCAGCATGGCATTTCCCTAAGGAAATTCTTCAAAAATTGAAAAAGCAGCAAATCTGCAAATTTTTAGGTTTTAAACTTTTAGCTCTAGAGTTTGAACTTCCTAAGAGACCGTATATGTCATTTGTTTCCCTTTTAGCATGTTATCACTATGCTCTACTAATAGTATTTGATGCATGCTCTTTAAACTGAATTTATTTAGACTTTGTCTAAACATGAGGGGTCTCATAGAGATGGCAAATAGTCTCAAGAAGTTAGGATTCTTTATTCTGCTGTCTTTGTTAGGGTGGGAATTCTGTATATTCTCTACTTTAACATGTCATGATCAATTGAAACATTCTTCAGGAAACTCTTACTATAACTTTTGTGAATTACTGGAATGGGGAGAAATCTTAACTTCTTGCTCTGGTAAATAAAAGTGCTGGGCTGATGTGATTGAATTTGCTTGAAATGCAAGAAGAATAAAGTTCACCTCAATCTCCCAAAGAATCAGAAAACCGGGCTATGTAACTCACAAATGTGGTAATTCAAACTCACTAATTATAGCTGTGTCTGTCAGGCATAGTCAGTCTGTTTAGTTTGATAGAAGAAAAGAGTGGTTTAATGTAGTTACATGAATATGTTTATTATATAACATATAACATATGTTATATTATAAATATATATACTCTCATGTAGTATTATTATACATTACAATATTCATGTAAGTACATTCTCTATATATAACATTATCACATCTCAGTAATAACATACTCTCATTTTCTTTGATGTTGTGACATTTTAATGCTGTTGCGGGAAAAGATGACACAGAGTCTTCTACAAGTTGTAACATTTCAGTTTTACACTTTGGAGATTTCATCTTTTGATGGAATTCCTTTTATAATCTGACTAATGTCAGGTTGTGTTGTCTCTCATTACAACCTTTGATCATCCTTTTGGCAGAGCAAGGATAATGTCATCATCATCATTAAGCTCTGGAAGAATTTCCTGCTGGTTTTTTAGATAATCACAATATTTTTCATTTTATCAAATGTATGAAGGTAGTTTCTACTTCTCTCTTTTTATTTATTTCTTTCTTTTTAAGATTCTATTTATTTATCAGAGAGAGCGAGAGATACAGGCAGGCAGAGGGAGAAGCAGACTCGCTGCTGAGCCAGGAACCTGATGGGATCGGACTCAATCCCAGGACCCCAGAGTTATGACCTGAGCCAAAGGCAGATGCTTAAACAACTCAGCCACTCAGGCATCCCTCTTTTTATTTCTTATTTTGAGTGTTTGGGTGGAGGTGAAGAAGAGGTTGTAAAATAAATATTCTGAATAGAACAACCTTAACTGTATGTCTAAGTTACATTTTTTTCCTGGTAGTATTGTCTCATGTGTTTTCTAGATAAGCCTCTGCCTGCAAATGAGGCTTTGAATTTAAATATTTATTTATTTCAAATAGATTTTTGAATCTTACCAGCATTTTTAGAACATAATAGCGAAGTGCTGTAACTATCAGAAATCTAGGCTAAGATTGGAAGCTTATGGTTATTAGTGTTTGGCCAGCTGTCCCACCTAATATTTTCTACCACCATTCACATTTTATTTAAATTATTGAGAATGTATTAGTTTCTTTATACTAATACTATTTTGGGTTGTTTTGGTAGAGCTTTTCCATAATTGAAATATGATGGCTATTATATGAAATTGTTTCATGTATCAAATCATGTCTGCTATGCTTGTATCAATGTCAAAGGAATGTGATTAGTAGCCAGACTGCTTTAGAATGACGGTGGAATCTGAATAATTAGTTGGCCGCTGAAAGGTCAGCTTGACCACTTCCACAAACATTTAGGAAGGCACATTATGTTTCAGTCATAAAGTACTTCACCATAGCTTTGATTATTTATTTCTTACCACCATTATGAGGTCAGTAAGAATTATCTTTATTACTATGATTCTACGATTAGAAGAACTGAAGGAAATGGAAATAGATGGAAACTGTGGTTGAACCAGCTACCCAAAGTTATAACCAAGGTCACAGATACAATAGAAATCTGAAATTACATGCTTAACATCCTATGTGTTGTTTCACTGTTCAATCAAAGTGAATCAAAGGAGGCAGATTATTTCCTCTATGTGGTGTACTTGCACTCTTTCAGCCTGGATCAAAACAATATCTTATATTTATATTGCACTTTTAAATTTCATCTCATCCAGTCATTCACCAAATATTTCTTTGCTGCCTACTATGTGAACTATACTATGAAGGAGTGTGTACATCACAATGTCACATTTTGTGTCCCCTAGGAACTTCATATACATGATTCATCTTAACATAAGACACAGAGGAGAGAAAGACACATATTAACTATTAAAAGGAAACAGTGGATCAACGATCAAAGGGTAGACATTGATTTTCTTTCCAAGTATCTCTTAAAAACATTCTTGCCTTCCCAAGTTCTGATGTAGGCCTGTGGTGGGGCCTGTAACCAGTTGGGCAACCAAAAGACTTAGCCTCCTTTTTTTTTTTTTTTTTTTTAATTTGGGGTGGGGAGTAGAGGGAAGGAACCATTTTTTAAAGATTTTTATTTTATTTATTTGACAGACAGAGATCACAAGTAGGCAGAGAGGTGGGCAGAGAGAGAGGGGGGAAGCAGGCTCCCCGCTGAGCAGAGAGCCTGATGTGGGGCTCGATTCCAGGACCGTAAGATCATGACCTGAGCTGAAGGCAGAGGCTTAACCCACTGAGTCACCCAGGCACCGCAAGACTTAGCTTACTTTTAAACAGATAATCCTTAGGGGCACCTGGGTGGCTTAGTCATTGGGCATCTGCCGTCGGCTCAGGTCATGATCCCAGAGTCCTGGGATTAAGCTCTGCATCAGGCTCCCTGCTTAGCCAGGGAGCCTGCTTCTCCCTCTCCAGCTCCCCTATGCTTATGTTCCCTTTCTTGCTCTCTTTGTCAAATAAATAAAATATTATTTAAAAAGTAAATTGGTAATCTTTATATATTTGCTTAACAGTTGAGTGGATAAGAAAATTGATTTCCCTACTTACTAAAAGTATAAGTCCTTTTTAGTTTCAAAATAAGGTATTTGTAACATGTCAGAATGAATGAATCTTGGTTCACAGTCTTGGATGTGAAATTTTATGTTTTAAAATTTTCAAATCTTTCATTTAATTTCTGCTTTTGAATGCTTGGTTAGTACTGGACTGATGAAAAACTCTGGGCCTTCCAGGAGTTCCTGCATTCCTAGGGTTTTGCATGATGACAAGAGAGGGATAGAGGATATTAGATTTTCAGGTTCTGCTGCAAACCAAGTATTAATAAAAGAAATGGAAAAAAAGTGAGAGCAAACTGTGAACAGATTAATAACTCAGAATATTATGTCAGTCACATTCTCTTTCAGTAAATTGTTGTGTAGTCATGAAAGTCATGTATAGTCATGAAAGTTTCTTACTTAGGCTTTTTTTCTCAGGGCTGTCCAAGAAGATCAGGCCTGATTTTTTGACTTAGATACTAACTGCCAAACTTTGGGAGTTGAGTAGGGTTAAGTAGATTCCTCATCAGGAGATGAAGTCCCATTGTCCCATGAGATTCTTCATTTTCCCTGCACTGGGCCTCTAGTGTCATCCCATTTCCTAAAGCTCAGAGATAGGCAAGCAGAATGCCCCCTTGCGAAACTGGAAAGTAAACAGCTATCTCTAGTTTATGCCAGCCATATGGAAATTTTAGGTGCTAAGCTGACCATGGCATTATCACTCACCTAAAACCCTACCCTTATCTTCCTCCCTCCCTCCCTCCCTTTCTTTCTTTCTTTCTTTCTTTTTTTCTTTCTTTCTTTCTTTCTTTCTTTCTTTCTTTCTTTCTTTTTTTTTTTTTTAAAGATTTTATTTATGTATTTAATAGACAGAGATCACAAGTAGGCAGAGAGGCAAGCAGAGAGAGAGAGGTGGGGGAAGCAGGCTCCTTGCTGAGCAGAGAGCCCGATGCGGGGTTCGATCCCAGGACCCTGAGATCATGACCTGAGCCGAAGGCAGAGGCTTTAACCCACTGGGCCACCCAGGTGCCCCCTCTTTCTTTCTTTTGAGGGAGAGGAGGGGAGAGGCAGAGGAGGAGGAAGAGAGACAATCCTAAGGAGGTTCTACACACCCAGCACAGAGCCTGATGGAAGGCTCCAATTCACAACACCGAGATCATGACAAGAGCTGATATTAAGAATCGGCCACTTAACTGACCGAGCCACCCAGGCACCCTTACCTTTATCTCTTTGTTCTCAGACTCATAATTTTCTACATAATTTACTCTTTGGACTTCTCAGACTGACATACTCCCTTCCCCCTTGTCTGTTTTACAGAGAGGCTGGGAAAACAAGGTGAACCTCTAAGCAAGTGATCAGATTCCTACACCTCCATGTTTCCATCATGCGAGGGTCTTCCTGCCTCTGTCACCGTTATTTGATATAAGTGGAGAAATTAGAGCAAAATGACACTAGAGTCTTATGGAATAGAGAGGCTCCACTCCTGATCTGACTCTGGATTCCTGAGATCATCCCTATGGTCCTTAACTTCCACATCACTAGTTGTGCCCTCCCAAACCCTGTATACAATCTATTATGCAATGTTTACTCCACAGGCAAATCAAAGAAGACTCCATCCATTTTTCTGACTGCTAGTTGCTACCCTAGAATGTTCACCGGCTAAGGCCAGGCAGCTCTCTTTGAGACTTTCCTACCTAGGTTTTCTTTTTCAGCACAGCCTCCTTGTCAGTTGTGCCATAAGCATGTCTCTGCTGTGTTCCAAGGCCGGTTTCATTAGACCACAACTGGTGAGTCTAGCACTCCCAAAGAATTTTCCTCATATCCACTGTGTAAATCTCATTCTGTGAGCTCAAGTTTTCAGTAAATATGACTTCTCAATTCTCAATAACTCAAGTACATTTTTGACCCAAGGCTGGCAGAAAACTTAACATTGGTCTATCCTGGGGATTTAACCATCTAAATTATCAGGAGTATCAGAACCTTTAAGGAACTGAGAGGAAATTTAGAGGGAACCCCCATAGGTAACAGGGAAGTGTTTAAAAGACTCCTTCAGATATTTCTGTGCCATTCTAAGGGTGTAAAAAATCTCTTATAAAACTGGGCCTTGCCACTTCTCTGAAGAAATATCCCCTACATTCAGAATTAATAAATTCAAAATCTACAAATCTCTGTCTCTCTCTTTCTGTCTCTCGAATTTCCGGCATTTACAGTTTTCTATACCAAGAAATCCTATTTCTTGCATGAAAAAAAACATAGGATGAAAGAAAATACCATAAGTAAAATCTGAAAATATTTTCTAGGTACATGTGCACCCAACTAAACATGATTTTGTCAATCTTTGTCTGTTATTTTCACTCATCAGATATACAGGAAATGAAATGACCATCAACTTCCTTTTTTCTTTTGTTTTTTTTTTTTTTGTTTGTTTGTGTTTGTTTCCCTTGTTAGCTATTTTCCCCCACTTCTTCATAGGTTTTGGTTTCTCTTTTTTATGCTTTGATAATTTCCTTAAATATCACCATTTTTTTAGAAGAAATTTCAAAGGTCTTAATTTAGAAAATAAAATAAATCTTTCAATTTGTGCTGGATCTCCTCTGGTTTTATAATTTCAGTTGATCACAATTACCGACTTATGGTTTCATGGCTGGATGTTTGACTTAGTTACATCTCCCAATTTGAACATCTGACCTGAAACAAACAAACAAACACTATGCTGGACAAAGATAGGAGTCACTGAAAATTGCCACTCTCTAATTCAGAAGGAGTATGATCAATGCTCATCTTGCCATTTTGTTAGTTGTGTAATAAGTTTTCTATTTAACTTGTATCATATTCTCAGTTCTGTCCAATGATTATTTTACACCTTTTATGTTGGTATCTCAGGCATTTGCCTGACTGGTCCATCCTGTAATCTGACAGTTTGGTCCACCCTCATTATCTTGCTTGGACCATTGTAATAGCCAATAGTCTCCTGCCTCTGGTTTTGCTTTATTCTAACCATTCAACCACAGGGTCACCAGAGTTATGTGTCTAAAATTCAAATCTGACAATGTTACCCTGTTGCTTAAAACCTTTCAGTAATGTCCCAGAATCTGACAGTGAACTACATAAGCTACCTTCTTAGATTCCCCTGGAATGTCCCCTGGAATGTTCAGGAGACTAGGATTTGCTATACATGTACTGACTGAGAATTTCTGGTGGGACTTGGAAATTTGCATTTGCATTTGAACAAGAATCCAAGGAAATTCTTATGCCCAATAAAGTTTAAGAATCACTAGTTTTAAGACAGTAAAAATAAATAAATAAATAAATAAAAGTCATTAAATATGATTGCCTTGCTCATACTTCGACTATTATGGACTCTCTATTCAAGCCATGCTTGATGACTTGTATTTTCCTATTTCTTTTATGCCTTCTTGCTTTTTCACAAGCCATTCCTTCCTTCTTGAATGCCCATTCTTTTCTTTTTATCTGGCTAATTCCCACTTGTTCTATCAGAGGCAGTTGGAACAATTCTCTATCTATGAAGCCTTCCTTGACCTCTCACCTCCCACAGAGAACCATTCTCACCTTTCTAGGTGCTCTTATCACACTTAATAAATACTATCATTACAGTGAGAAAGAGTTCAAGTTAAAGTTAGGAGGCAGCTGTAAGCATCGTGGCCAAAGACAGGGCATGAGCTAATGGACCTGACTCTTTTAACTGTGAGTGTGGTAACTGTATTTTACCTGTTTTGTTCTTTTTTTTTTTTCTTTTTCTTCACTGCAATGGCTATCATATAGAAGGCATTTAGTAATTTTTTGAATATATTAAAAATAAATGTGTAGTAGGAAATATGATAGGGTTTTTCTGTTTCTTTAAGCCAAAGCTGAAGAAAAAGTCACAAAGTGCATTCTATTCTAAAGATAGCTACCAAAAATCAGTGCTTTATTTTTCCTCCCAGACCTTACTAAGTGCTATAGGAATCAGTTCTTCTTTTACCATTTACCACCTTAAGCTTACTTCCTGCACAATATATCTAAAAAGGGTAGGGAGACAAGAGATTAAAAAGTGTGTTATCAGTTGGGGTGCCTGGGTGACTCAGTCAGTTAAGTCTCTGCCTTTGGCTCAGGTCATGATTCCAGGGTCCCAGGATCCAAGCCCCAAGTCGGGCTCCCTAGGGAGCCTGTTTCTTCCTCTTCCTCTGCCCCTCAGACTTTCTATGTCCCTCCATTTTCCCCTACCCCAGTCTCTTGCTTTCTCTCTCTCAAATAAATAAATTATATCTATATATAAAAGTGTGATAGCAGCATTATTGACCTCATGGTAGGTGAGTTGCAGATGGTAAGAGGTTTTTCTACCATGGAGATGAAAAGTAGGCATTCTGCCATCAATTCAAATGATGGGGACACTTTAAAAGAATCCTTGCATACCTTTACTACAACAAAAGAGACTGATGTTTGTCTTTGTTTAAATATACATTCAGGCAGTGGATTTCTGATTTTCCCTTTGCCTTTCTGAGCAGAGGAAAAGAACTGGAGAGAAGGGGTGGGGTGGGGTGGGGTGAGTGTGAAGCAGTCTGTATGCTCACTGGCATGGAAAGGATGTGTGAATTTTTCGTGTCAAATGTTCAGTAGGGAAGCTTCTTAGCCATCTTTGTGGGAACCAGCTCAGGAGGACGGGCAAGGAAGAAGACGTTACATAAGGCAGATAGCAAGGGGGTAGAAGATGGGAAGATCATGGTGGAAGACAACTTGAACTTCACTATTCAGGAACTGTGGAGTCGGGGGGATGCTCTGAGAGAGGAGTGATAATGCAGGAGACACACCTGGCACACAGTGGATATCACTCAGCGTTGGCCACAGAAGCAACATAGCCACTACAGAGAGGATTTCAGCTATTCACAGTTAAGTACACCGATGTTCACCATTTTCCCTTCATTTCTGCTTATTCTCATTATTAGCGGAACTACTTCCTGGAAGAGGGAAGGATTGAAAAAGAGACACATCTCATTTCCAATTAATGTTCCTAAAGTCACAATTACAGAGAACAGTGGGAGAGATGAAAACTTTAGGCAGATTTCCATGTGGAATTTTAAACTGAGTTGGACTAACTGTACATTCAACCATGTTCAGAAGGCTACAGAAGCTCCCTAGGATGATCATTAAAAAATCTGCTTCCCACTGGGGGATAGGAATTCAACAGAACATTTTGGAAGGCAGTGATGAAAGAAAATAAACCTTTTTATATTTTATTATTATTATTATTTTTATTTTTGAGAGAGAAAGAAGGGAGAGCACATAAGTAGGTGGGAAGGGGCAGACAGAAAGGGAGAGAGAGAATCTTCGAGAGACTCCATGCCCAGCACAGAGACTGATGCAGGCAGGACTCTATCTCAGGAGACTGAGATCCTGACCTCAGCCGAAATCAAGAATCTGATGCTTAACTGACTGAGCCAGCCAGGTGCCCCACCATTTTATATTTTGTACCATCAAGTTGAACGATCTTTTAAAAAAATCCAGTTTAGGGGCACCTGGGTGGCTCAGTGGGTTAAGCCTCTGCCTTCGGCTCAGGTCATGATCCCAGGGTCCTGGGATCAAGTCCCACATCAGGCTCTCTGCTCAGCAGGGAGCCTGCTTCCTCCTCTCTCTCTCTCTCTCTCTGCCTGCCTCTCTGCCTACTTGTGATCTCAGTCAAATAAATAAGTAAAATCTTAAAAAAAAAATCTAGTTTACTTGAATAAAAATAATGAGCCATAGAAGGCAATGGGAGTTCACCAAGGGCTAGTCATGCTTCAATAATACAATTTCACTTTCTAAAAGTGTTCCTAGAGATTTGCAAATACCCAATTCCATTCAAGGTGAACAAGGAAGCCTCAGGATAAGAATGGAGGTAACAAAACCTAGAGTTTGTACAAGGGTCTAAGGGAATTGAAGTGTCAACAAAAGTGCAGTAGTGTTATATTTAGTTTAGAAAAGAGAAAATAAAAATAAATCTTTTGGCCAGTTTTTACTTGGTGTTCTGTATTCAGGAAAGGCATTGCATTTGAAGTAGAGGTTAAGAGTTTTGCCTAAAATAGGAAAATTCTAGGTTGGCCTTTGCTGTCAAACAGGGCTGGATGTGCGTTCTGGCTCCATCCCCTTAAGCAGCGAGACTTTCTCTTGACTTCCAATTTGTTCTGGGTAAGTGAAAATAACACCATCACCCACTTCAGATTGTTGTGCAAATAAATGAAATTGTATACACGTATAATATGACATCAGACACAGTGTATACACTGATAAGTGTGAATTTCTTTCCTCCTAAGGTAAGTGTTTTCCACTGCTGGAAACAGTATTCGTTCCTCACATTTTCTAATGGACAAAGCCTCTTTCAAAAATGTCCAACTTCTTTAATCACACCATCAAGCTACATGATAAATTCTGCCTTCCAGGTGCTATGATTCCTACAATAGGTGATTTGAATGGAGATACCAGGGTAGGTTTATGAAATCCAGAGTTCTATTCTGTGTTAATGAAGCATCATTCTTCATGCATTTTTTTACTCATACCCTGACTTGATTCCCCAAAGCCTGATCAGTTCTTGGTGACGTGGTCAAATTAGATTTCGGGATTAGCAAAACTGGAGGCTAGCCCTTACAAAGTGGTGACCACGTGCAGCAGTGACTTCCCACTCTACAGATCCACAATCTTTGTGTGCCACATTGCTATTGCCTCTCCCGAATTGCTCTGTGGAACCACATTATGTCCTTCAGAATAGACAGTCTTGGAAACAAGGCAACTCTAGAATGTGTCATGAAACTACAGCTATAACACAGGCGTGCACAAAATGACAAGCTCATCAGGCAGGATAGTTAGGCAGATTAAACAGCAGGTACACTCTTCTCCTCAGGGCAGAAAATGACATGAAACTGCAAGCAAGGCATTAAGGAAAAAGGTTCACAGTGGTAAAAAATTGTTAGCCACCTGCCAATTCAGCACAACAGCAGGTGCACATGTTAAATGTCCACACAATCAGAATGAGTTTTTAAAGCTTTCGTGTAGTTACAATGTCACTTTTTGCCCTTTGAAAAGAAGACAATGCTGGAGTACATCACGTGTTGTAAGTCTTGGTCTTGAGAAGAAATACTAATTTCTTAAATTGAAGATAAAATATTTTTTAAAATTCTGAATAAATCTATGGACACAGATTTTTATAATAAACTTTCAAAATCTAACCTTTTCCCTCCATTACAACATTCTAAAATGATTAGGAATTATTTGGTTGGCTCTGCTATTATTTTTGATTTCTTATACAAAAATAATTACTTTTACTCAATTGCTGCTTGATTGTATTCTTTGTGGTTTGCTGATGACAAGGTTTATTACAAATGTTACCTGCAAAGCCAGGCTTTCTGAGACGCCCCTGGGATTCCATGTTAGACCCTTGTCTGATTTTGGGCTTTGTTTACCATCTCAGAAATTATCATGGTATCTGATACTCAATAAATATTTTTTCAATCAGTTCATTATGTTGCTTAATAAATTTAGAGCATGTCTTTAGGAGGATAAAACAATTAGAGTTGCAAAAAAAGTTCATGAAGTCAGAGATGTTTTGTGTTGAAAAAGATGTCAAAGGTCATCTCTTTTATCTTCATTTAAAAAATAAGAAAATGAGGGGCGCCTGGGTGGCTCAGTGGGTTAAGCCGCTGCCTTCGGCTCAGGTCATGATCCCAGGTCCTGGGATTGAGCCCCGCATCGCATCGGGCTTTCTGCTCAGCAGGGAGCCTGCTTCCTCCTCTCTCTCTGCCTGCCTCTATGCTTACTTGTGATTTCTCTCTGTCAAATAAATAAATAAAATCTTAAAAAAAAATAAGAAAATGAGGATCAAGATGGTAAAATAAGTTGTATAACATTTTTGGCTAATCATTTAAAGAACCCAAATATGAAAAATAATTTTTTTATTTCAATATATATTTTTCAAGCATATATCATCATTATACTAGAACACTTAAGTATTTAAAGAACTTAAGATAATCTTTTTTTTACATCTTTAATTCATTTCTGGATGGCACAGTTCTCTGATTTTCATTGATGATTTATAATATCAGGACAATGGCCACTTAACCTCACCTGAGTAATAGTCTAAACTTTTCTTTGGTATTTTCACTGAGATAATGTCTTATAATAAACATACCATTATATTCACAGCTAATGTGAATAAGATATGTCTAACATTAAAAAAAATAGACCCTTAAAACTTTAAAATATTTGCATTCTGGCCCTCTGCAGGAAATTTGCTGGCCCTGCTCTGAACTTTGAGAAATATACTTGTGAGATCTTCTGATTTCTTTCTTAGCTTCCAAATAAAGTTTATCGAAGTTCCTTTCTTTTCCAAGCTTCCAACTTGGTGCTTTGAAAGCAGGTCAGAACTAGAAAAAGGATATCAATAATCTTGTGACAAGTATTTGAATAATCCCATTAATAATCTATCAGATGTGACCTAATTTTTAATACCAGGAAAATATATTGTTTCTTAACCCATTCAGTAAATTATTTGGGTTTTTTTGAGAACCTGATTTATGTTAGGAACGGTGGTTTTTCAGTGGTACCTTTTATATAGCTTACATTTTCCTGGAGTGATTAATCAGTAAGTAGTCACATAAGTAAGTTAATTTTAATGGTAGTCTTATGTTTTGAAAAACAAAACAAAAATAAACAAAACAAAAACGAAAAGCCCAAAAACAAACAAAGTAAACCAAAAGCATAGTTAGTAGCTTGTGAAGGGTAGGGGAGTACCATTAAAATTCCTTCCTCCATTTATCAAATGAATACAATGTGCCAGGTAATGTTCTATACCTTTTATACCAGTAACTCACTGAATGTTATCAACCATCCTATGGGGTAGATACAATTTAACCCATTTGACACGTGAGGAAAGAACACAGCTGACTTATGGTTGAAGCCAGGAGTTGACTCTAGGAAGTAGAAACTCAGAATTCAGCGCTTTCCTGAGTGATCAGTGATTTCTCTGAGTTTACTTACTAAATGAGAACATAGATCAAGCCATTAAAAACTCCTCATAGAAGAAGAGTTCTAGGCAAAAGGAATAGCAAGATTATGGGAGGGGGGCTGAAATGAACTAGGGCTGTTTGAAGACGAAAAAGTAGTGTAGCTATAGCAGGAAATAGGAGGAAAATAGCAGGAAATGATTTCAAACTATAGATTGGCATATAGACCATGGAAAAGAACTAGATTTGATTCTAGATACGATGGCTTTTTACCAGGAAATGACTTGAAATGATTTATGTTGTAAAAAGACTGTAGGAAGACAAGAGTACAAGCAAGATACGGATGAGCCTGCCTGCCAATTGCCTGCCCAATATTTGTTTTCTCTCTCTCTCTCTCTTTTTTTTGTACTAACATAACCCCCATTTTTTTCAGGTAGCGATGCAGATAGTAAAAATTATATTTCTCAGTTCCCCCTGCAGCTTGAAGTGGTCATATAACTGCAATGGCCAATAAGAGAGAAACTGAAGTCTCTGGGTGGAACTTTGGGAAAGAGCTCTCTATATGGAGCTGACTCAGCCACCAGAGGTTTTCCCTTCTCCTGCTGCTGCTTCTTCCTCCCCAGAACACAGGGGTAAAGGACGGAGATGCAAGGACCAAACTGCAACTGTAAGGAGATCGAGGGTAGAAGCTGTGATTCAAGGATGTCTGAGAGACAAAATGGACTGGGGACCGTGAACTACTACTGCATACGACCCAGGCTAGTTCATTCCACTTCTAGTTTCATGAGAGAAAAATCAGCTCCAATGTTATCTAAGCCAGTCTTATTTGAGTTAGTTTTCAATATGCAGCCAAGCCCGTTCCCTAAATTGAGAATAGAGATAAACCAGAAGGTTATCAAAGTAGTCCAAATGAAAGATAATGTTTTGGACACAGTGGTATTTATGGATCTGGTAATTCAACATAATGCTGGCATGGAGAATGCCCTATGTAAATATTTACTTGAAAGAAACAATGAGGGGCATCTGGGTGGCTCAGTGGGTTAAAGCCTCTGCCTTCAGCTCAGGTCATGATCCCAGGGTCCTGGGATCTAGCCCCACATCTGGCTCTCTGCTCAGCAGGGGGCCTGCTTCCTCCTCTCTCTCTGCCTGCCTCTCTGCCTACTTGTGATCTGTCAAGTAAATAAATAAAATCTTAAGAAAAAAAAAGAAAGAAACAATGAATAAATACATAAATGAATAATTTACTAAAATGATAATTAAGGTAGTTAAAAGACCACAAAACTGGAATTCACCATGATTGCTGTCATATTAGAATATATATAATAAATTAAATAATATATAAAAAGGAAAAGAGTTACGTCAATCTTATATTAATGACTTTAGTTAAAATACATAAATGACTAAAAAATTAAATTTAGGTTTTAAAGTTTCATTTCATCATAGGTTCATTTGGAAGGGAGAGCAAACTTAACCCATCTAGATGACTATATATAGGCCCTATATATCGGTCCAGAGACAGATCAGCATTTAAATCCTGTCAGATGGATTGAAACTATGCCTTTTCTTAACCCAAAGGAGACAAAAACCTTAATCTCTTCTCTCCCAGTCTTTCTTGCTTTTCCAATCCATAAGCCACACTTGCCAGAATGAAACTTTGGGTGGTTACATTAAGGACTTTTTAATCCCCCTATTGGTAGTCAGTGTACTCTCATCCACTATCCTCTTCATACATTAGGGAATTCTATAGACCAAGGGAGGTATTCAGTAGCAGTGGTGCCAATGCACGGGGTAATTTAGAGATGCAGCCATCTGACAGCTGATTCTTCAGTGACTTCACTTCTACTGACAGAGGTAAAAGAAAATGCTGAAGTTGTCAGTCCACTTCTATTTTTTACGAGCAGATTTTGTACTTTTTGGAGCTATGGGATGCAGGTGCCTTGCAGGAATGAACTTCATGTGCCGATCTGCAAAGCAATCCTTGCTCTTTCTTGTGATAGAAGTAACACTCGTGGAACATTTTTCACCTGAGGATGGCAAAGCACCTCATTAAAATAGATTTATTAAACCTCTAGGGCCCTCTGTAGAAGAGGGATGGTCAGCTGTTATTTATCAAGATGGCAAACCTGGGCAAAAAAGAATCCAAGTGACTAGCTCATAGTATCAAAATTTTACAAACTTTGTATGCTTTCTGCCCTGGTTTTATAACTGAGGTCAGCACAGCCATGTGGCATATTGGTATTTTAAACACCAGTAGGTAGGCAAGGAAGGGAGAAATGCTAGATATAGGATCTTTCAACTTCTGTACAACTGGCCTCATGACTAGATGATTCTTTATTGTGGAATGGAGCTGGGGGTTGTCTGATGTGTTATAAGATATTTAATAGCATCCCTTGACCCCACTGGATGTCAGTAGCATCCCCCATTGTGACCACCAAAAAATGTCTCTGGACCTTGCCAGTGTCCCATGGGGGACAACATGCCCACCCTCCTGTCATTAAGAATCACTGTGTTTGATGCAAACTGAAAAAGAGGCCTAAAAACACATCTAGATTCTAGAACTAGTACTTCAGAAGAGGATCTAGGTTCACGTATAGAATGTCTGAAAGTAAGATGCAAATACAAGCCTGATTGAAACAAACATTGTAATAAAACAGAAGGTTCAGAGCTAAAAAAAGTTTTCAGGTGGCAAGTAATACTACAGCTGTTGGAGCAGGCAAGAGTGATTTAATTTGAATGATCTGCTCATTCAGCCAACGTGAAAGAGAGCTTACAAAAGATAAATGAAGTCTCGGAGCCTTACAGAACAGACTGGGATAGAGACCTGGGTGAGTCAGTCAAGAAACAGTGGCATAGAATGAACTGACCGACAGGGTAGGATGAAAGCTTTCCATGCTACCTCTAACCATGCCAGATGGTAACTTCTGAGGCTGAACACACCCCACATGAACTGCCCAGGGAAGGGGTCATGCTGAGACTGCCAGGGAAAGAAACTGATACTTCTTGAGAGAGGCAAGGGGGAGCAGGGGTGATCATTGATCAGCTTCATCCCTTTCATAATTACTGATTGTTTGCCAGATAGTCATTTATCCCCTGGGTCCGCATTAAATGCTGAACCTAAAACAACAGGAAGAAGTAGTAATTTTTTCTTATATTTCAATATCATTTAATCATTTTAAAAATAGTAACTATAAGAAGCATTACTATTCTATCGTTGATCTTGTCATCTAGTGTGTGGGGCTGGCAGTCCATTTCATTTTGTGTGACTAATTGTGACTTTTTTGAAAACACTGAAAGTATTTTTTTCCCATAGTAAAATATACTCAGACCAGTTTAGAATGTATATGGGACATAGTAATTTTTATAATAATCAGTCATTCATTAATTCATCCATCCATTCAAATGAACTACAAACATTTTTTTGAGCATTTATTGGTGTTAGGCACACAACACATCAAACTATGGGGCATGAATATGTAAATAAATGTGATCCCTGACCTCAAGTCACAGAATCTTAGAGATAAAATATTTAATTGTGACAATATTAGTTCATGCCACCTGTAAAACAGTATAGGTAGCCACGACAAAGACATAATATTTCCATTAAAACTTGAAGAATGACTACTGTTTCACTGGATGAAAACATAGTTTTTAGGACATAGCAGTCAGGACCCACAGGGAATACAAGGTGTGAAAGACCTGATCAGAGAACAAAAACACAATTGACCTAAGCAGTAGGAGCGAAGCCTAGAAAAGTGGTCAGGGGCGAGTCTGTGAATATTCCTTTTTTTTTTTTTTTTTTAAAGATTTTATTTATTTATTTGAGAGAGAGACAGTGAGAGAGAGCATGAGCGAGTAGAAGGTCAGAGAGAGAAGCAGACTCCCCGTGGAGCTGGGAGCCCGATGCGGGACTCGATCCCGGGACTCCAGGATCATGACCTGAGCCGAAGGCAGTCGTCCAACCAACTGAGCCACCCAGGCGTCCCGAGTCTGTGAATATTCTTATTCCATGTACGAAGTGATGTAGAATTTGA
This sequence comes from Lutra lutra, assembly GCF_902655055.1. Classification (NCBI taxonomy): domain Eukaryota; kingdom Metazoa; phylum Chordata; class Mammalia; order Carnivora; family Mustelidae; genus Lutra; species Lutra lutra. The sequence goes on from NC_062279.1 coordinate 188,554,793, forward strand.
CTTTTCAGCAGAGGACTTTTAGGCCGTGGAATGGCTTGATGAGGTTTGTGCTGTGTAAAGATCACTCCAAAGGCAGTGGGGAAGATTTATTAGGCCTTACACACATTAGTAGCAGAGAGACCAAGAGAGACCTATTAGCCCAGCTGTTGCAGTAGGGGATGTGACAAATGATGATGACCTAAACTGAGTCAGTGACAACGGCATGGAGGAGAGAATTGTTTTGAAATAACGTTTAGGTGGTAGGAGTAAATGGATTTGGTAATTGGGTTGATTTTATGTAAAGATGTTAGAAACAGAGGAATGAAGGATGAGTGTTCACTGAGCCTGCCTTTAGGTAGGTCTACATTATCTACCCATAAAGAGTTTGGCATTATAAATAATCACCCAGGATCTTTGGGGGGTGGTATTTTTGCCAAAGGTGTGTGTGTGTTTCTTTCTTTAGCTTTGACTTAGGGTTTTTTTTTTTTTTTTTTTTTTTTTTTGGTTCTAGGCTCAGCACTCATTTCCTCTCAACTATCTGGAAACAGGGCTGCTGACCTCTCCTTAGTGTCTCAGCTCAAACTCTAACATGAACACGTGTTATCTACTCAAAAAGAGTTAAGGCAAGTTTTTATGTTGGATAACTGGATTAGTGTAGATTCTGTATTCATGAGGGAATATCCAGTTGCAGATGTCTAATACCAGTTACAAATTTATCTGGTAGCTTAAGAATCAGTAGAGGGAAAAATGCAAATACAAGTATTCTCAAGTTCTATATTTGGCCACTGAACTCATTAGCATGAAAATGATCTTGAGAGACAAATGTATAGAATAAAGGAAGATCAAAGATAGAAATTAGGAAACAAATATTTTAAGGCTTTGTAAAGAGGTAGTGTAAAATCCTGGAAGAAGAGGGAATTGGTAATGGAGTTAGGAAGAGAACTATATCCTGCAGTTAAGAGGGAAAATAATTCTTTTTTTTTTTAAAGAATTTATTTATTTGACAGAGAGAGAGATCACAAGTAGAGAGAGAGAGAGAGAGAGGAGGAGGCAGGCTCCCTGCCTAGCAGAGAGCCTGATGTGGGACTTGATCCCAGAACCCTGAGATCAGGACCAGAGCTGAAGGCAGAGGCTTAACCCACTGAGCCACCCAGGCAGCCCCAATAATTCTTTTTTTTTTTAATTTTTATTTATTTGAGAGAGAGAGTGTGAGAGAGATCATGAGAGGGGAGAGGATCAGAGGGAGAAGCAGACTCTCTGCTGAGCAGGGACCCCAATGCGGGACTTGATCCTGGGACTCCGGGATCATGACCTGAGCCAAAGGCAGTTGCTTAACCAACTGAGCCATCTAGGTGCCCCAAAAATAATTCTTAAGAAGACAACAATGGCAAGTACCTCTGAGAGATCAAGCAAAATAATAAGTTAAGAATGCCCACCAGGGGCGCCTGGGTGGCTCAGTGGGTTAAAGACTCTGCCTTTGGCTCAGGTCATGATCCCGGGGTCTTGGGATCAAGCCCCACATCGGGCTTTCTGCTCCATAGGGAGCCTGCTTCCTCCTCTCTCTTTCTGCCTGCCTCTCAGCCTACTTGTGATCTCTGTCTTCAAATAAATAAATAAAATCTTAAAAAAAGGAAAAAGAAAAAAAGAATGCCCACCAGAGTCTGAAATTAAGAAGTATCCAATTATATTATCAAAAATCATTTTCTTAAGTAATAAAAGCAGAAGTCATCTCTGTGGATTAGGAGTATGGTAAGCGAGAAAGTGAAGAAAAAAATTGTAGTTCGTTCTTTCAAGAACTTGTGCTATAAAGTGAATTACAAAGGAAGGATTATGCTCTGAGAGTAACATTATGACCCCCCAAAATATATTTCAATGGAAAAGAATACATATGTTCAAGTGCTAAGAAGAAAAGTGCAGAGTCCAAGGGAAAGGGGGTGCCATTAATCAGGCAGGGTGCCAGAAGGAGCAGTAGGGTCCCAGAAGGAGCAGTAGGAGCAGTAGATCTTTAACATAGATGGGGATGTCTGTCTTGGAGGTAAGGTGGGACATCTCTTCTTTTGAGACATAAATGAGAAAAGGAAGAATAGGTGTGGGGAAATCTAGTAGGTTGGTGGATAGGAAATAGATTAGTGTGGATGTGGTGGGAGGAAATTTGATAGAGTTCATGTTTCATAGCCTTTTAGATTCTCAGAAGTGTATGGAGCAAGATAATTTGCTAAGATTGAGAGAAGCAGAAGGAAATGAGCATGTAAAAATATAATAAGGACCTAGATAACTGAAAAAAGAGGGATGTTAAAAGGAACAGCTTAGAGAGAAGTAAAAGGAATTTCAAGCTTTTGCTTCAAGCTTTTGCAATTGTTTAGTATCTTTTTTTTTTTTTTTTTTGGTCAAATCATATTTTAATAGCATAGTTGCAGAAGTTGAAATATTCATTGGTTAGGTCTTGGGATGAAAATGAGCAGCATGAATTCTTCAGAAGGACAATGGAAATGAAGGGGGGAAATTAAACTTTAGCCTCTAAATCTACTGATCAACTTTACTCACATTACCTCATTTAGTCATCACAAAGTTGTTCAAACATAGACATTATTTCTCTTGTACTGAGTAAGAATCTAAAGTTGGAAAATCCTGGTGATTTAGAGAAAGTCACAAGTTCTAAATGGCAGAAACAGAATTTTAACCTATGTATGTATTATTTTATATTCAGTGCTCTTTTAACCAAATTTTGCTAGGTAAGAATTAGGAATGATCTGGAATCAAGCAGTGGGCCTAGATAAAGTGAAGAAAGCAGATGAAACATAGACAAGAGCTTTTGAAGGAAGAGACTAGAGAAGGGTCAAGGAAAAGGGTAATTAAATATCATTGAATAATTGGTACATTTGGAGCATAACCATAAGGGATGTGAAAGAAGAGAAGCTATAGCCAGAAAATGGGGATTGGGAGTTTGAGATTTCAAAGATGAAGAACATCCAAATGACAGAACATCCTGATGTGAGATCCCAAGAATCCTTCCTTAAATTGTAAAGTTGCATTATGCTGGATTCTATATGTCAAAGAACAATGATGTTGGGGTGTTGATTAAGTTAACCAGTTAACCATGTGAAAGCTGAAATGGTCTTAATGATGGAAGAACTCAGGTTGGCAAGGAGGATGAACCTCTTAATTGAGGTATCAGAGAGATAAGGGATAAAATTCTCTGCCGCTATTAGATGTTACCTGTGTAAACTTAATCTTCCTCTCTAAATACTGAAAGACTAGAACCTCAAGAATAGATGGAGAATAGTTTTATGCTTTGTTTTTAACCAGCCTTTACTTTCAATCAAATTTCTACTCCCAGTTAATTTTGCCCTAACCTCCCCCATTACTTTTTTTTTTTTTTTTGTAGTCTTCTAATATGTTTTTTCTAAACCTGGAAACATTTTTTTTTCAGCATTAGTACATTATAAGTCTCTTTAGTTCGCTTCAGGTAACAAGTGAAAATTTGGAAAAATTCTCTGTTTTCTTGCCTCTCTCAATTCATTTTGAAGTCTAGAATAGTGGACTAGATTAATCCTGCTAAATTTACAGTACTGCATAATTAACCAAAACTGCTTTTTTTTAAGTCTAATTATGTCTTAACAAATCATAGATAAATGGTTATGTGATGGGGCTTTATGCTAAATCAAATCACTGAGAAGGAATAAATTCACTGTGGTTTTTCTTACAGTACTTCCTATAATTATTAAAGAAGAAGATAATTTTTCTAGTGGATGCCAAGGATATGAAAAGCCTTTTTAATTTTTCTCTAATGGAATCAGAAAAGGGGAACACTGAAACCAATCATAAAAGTCCACTAGTGGCCCTAAAAAGAGTTTCCTGTGTTAGAAGAAAGAACCCTAGGCACATGTCAGGTGCAGCCTCTGTCCAGGAATCAGTTAGTTGCCTTTCACTAGTTTCAGGGCCAACACACATAACTCTAACAGTTATTTTTTCATCATCACATCATCATCACCTGTGAGTGCCTTCTGGAAGTCAGCTCCTGCCAGAAGAACTAATACTACCACTATTCATGTAAAATACGATATCACAAATTCATTTGGTAAATGGCACTTATAATGGGAGTAAAGTTTTATCTTTTACAATCAGAGAACACATTAGTAGCATCTTTCCTTAGGCTAAGAGGATGCTTTTAATCTCTAATCTATTAATAATTCTCATGTATGCCCTACAGGTTCATTTTGTTCTTTGGATTTGATCTTTTTTTTTTTTTAATTTAGTCTTATTTAATATATTTTTAAAGGTACTATGGTGGGCTTTTATCACCATTCTTGAAAATACTGCTTCTTCAGATTTTGTTTAGATTCCTTTTGTGTTGTTAATGACCAGGTTAGATGAAAAAGAACCAAATTGGTGAATTAAAGAACAGAAGGGTAAATTTAGAGATTGACAATTTTCTTCTTACGTAAAAGGAATAGGGATAAAAATCAGTGTTTTGGGTTAATAAATATATGAAGAAACATTTCAATTTCAAACCCATGTAACCATTGCAGGGAACTTAGTATGGAAGGCGGCAATGCCAGTAATTAAGCCAGAGTAGCATTGTGGAATTAATCCAGGATTGTCCTCCAAAAACCACATGCACAGTCAGCCTCCTTTTATGTCCCTTACCACATTCCATGCTATTTTTCATGGTTATTTATGACAGCGATTTATCTGTTTTTGGTGGATTGAAAGTTACCTGAACTGGTTTTACTTCTCTCTCACTCTACTGTATTTCCCACAATTATTTGCGTGTGGTACATCTTCCAAAAGGTGGTTTCTCAATAAACAACAAATATTTGAAGTAGGTAGGAGCACCATTTACTACAGTGTGACCAATATATAGTTTCACATCAAAGAGCAGCTTCTGGGGCGCCTGGGTGGCTCAGTGGGTTAAGCCGCTGCCTTCGGCTCAGGTCATGATCTCAGGGTCCTGGGATCGAGTCCCGCATCGGGCTCTCTGCTCAGCAGGGAGCCTGCTTCCTCCTCTCTCTCTCTGCCTGCCTCTCTGTCTACTTGTGATCTCTCTCTGTCAAATAAATAAATAAAATCTTTAAAAAAAAAAAAAGAGCAGCTTCTGACATCCTGCCTCTTTCATGTGTGCAATAATACCTTTAGAATTCTTATTACCCTCCAGAGCTCGTCGTAATTTATCATAAGCTTATTTAAAAATAAAATTTCTGTGTTTTGTTATCTGTAATTAGATATATGCTCCACTTAGCTTCCAGTTGTAAAGTGTATAATGTCCTGTCCCCAATTCACCCAATTACACAAAATCAAGTCCTTTGTAATCTCTCTGAAACATTTTCAGTCTCTTCTCTCAGCTGTAACTGATTCAGTTTACAAAGAAATTACAAATGAAGAAATACTCATTTTCAATTCTATTTGGAAATTTCCTGAAATTCTAGACTTCAGAAGAAAAAAATTACCTTAAATATTACTTAGGTCAACTACCTCACTTTTGGATGCTAGGATCCTGCTAATTAAAATCACTTGTCCTAGGTCTAATAGTTGCAGAAAAGAGACTTATATCAATAAATCATACAAATTTATATTTTCAGACTGTGTATGTGGATTGTAAAGATTTCCTAATTGAAAAAAAAAAAAGAAGAATCTTTTTGGATAGTCCATCACCTACAATGATGAAAAAAATGACTGTAGTGGTTTAGCCAAATGAAAACTTCCGTTTCTTAGATAAGTAAGTCTGCAAATAAGTGTATAGTGATGACGCGGGAGCTTTAAAACATCCATATTTCAGGCTCCTACTGTTTTTCTATTCTATTCTCTCTGGCTTGTAGTTTAATTCTCCTGATTTATTCATAATCTCAAAAAAAAACCCTACCCATTTTACAGATTTCCATCTAATTTTCAGGAATGAAGAAGTGGAAGGAATAAGGAGGAAGGACAGTACCTATACTTGGAAGGCAACACATTTACAGAAGTCTCCGGGAGACTTGTGTTGAATCTCTTAGGACGATGAGATGGCTGTAAAGACAGCATGGGGCTTGTAGGATATTTGGTTTTTAAACTGGCACATTACCACTCCAAAAACCCACAGTAATTTCCTAAAATGGAAAAGGAAGAAATAAGTGTTCATTAAGCATCCAGCAGTGTTTGCTACAATTTGTTTAAATATGAAGGGAATTTTTGGAAGTATCTTAGTATCTGCTTTAATCAAAATCAGACTCAAACCAGGGCACCAGGAGTAACACCCAAGGAAACCTCAGTGTCATTCTGGTAGAGACATCATTCTCACTCCTGGACACCACCATCTCACAATGCAGGGACTTGATAATTATCCACTCTCTACCACATTCCTCAAGGGGCTAGGCACAAGCATGCCTGACTTGCAACTTACTTTCATGCAACTTACTTTTATTTGGTTTTGGTATTCATTATCTGTAAAACTTATATACCTGCTGATTTGATTTAATAAATTCCACCAAATTTGGTTGATAATGACTAAATGAGGTTTCTTGGTATGTTGCCACTTTGTACATCACAGGTTCTTCTGTGCTTTTATGCAAGGAAATTAGTAATGTTCAGTATTTATGTTCCACTGCAAGACATTAGTGAAGAGATAGGTTAGGAGACAGATTCTTTTCTAAAGTCCCTGGAAGAACATTAAGCATGGAGTTAACCTTGGTCATGTGACTTATCATAGGGAAAGAGCACATAGTTTTGGTTTCCGGAGTTAGTAGCTTTAGACATGACTATCGTAATGTGACCTTGGCCAAGTGTCTACAATCAGGGTTTCCCAGGTAAAATGGGAGGAAGTAAGTTTTCCTCAAAGAGTTGCTCTGGACGTTAGTAACAACAATGTATTTGATGACACTATCATAAACCGTTAATGGGCTACATGCCCTTTACATGCTCGATTTTATTAGTAAAAGATAAAAAGAAATAAATTTAAAAACAGATGCTCACCTTTCTTTAAAGGACAGCTCTGTCAAGGCTTCAAGTTTTGTTTTAAACCCTGGTTGCTTCCCTCAGATGCCTCTGCTGAAATCATTTAACATTTCTGGGTTTTACCTTCTTCATTAGTAACAAATAGAATTACTTGCTTCTTGTTATCACAAAAAGGATTTGGTTAAATTAGTGTTTAAGAATAAAAAAGGTAGGGGCACCTGGGTGGCTCAGTTGATTGACTGTTTGACTCTTCATTTTGGCTCAGGTCATGATCTCAGGGTCCTGAGATAGAGCCCTGAGTTGGGTTCCATGTTCAGCATGAAGTCTGCTTAAGATTCTCTCTCCCTCTCCCTCTGCCCCTCCCTACCCTCCTTGTGCACTCTCTAAATAAATAAATAAAGGGCATCTGGATGGCTCAGTCAGGTAAGCATCTGCCTTCAGCTTAGGTCATGATTCCAGGGTCCTGGGATCAAGCCCCACATCAGGATTCCTGCACAGGGGGCACCTACTTCTCCCTCTACCTCTGCCTCTGGCCTCAGCTTGTGCTCTATCTTTTGCTTCCTCTATCTCAAATAAATAAATAAATAAATTTTAAAGTAAATAAATAAGTAAAATCTTGATTAAAAAAAAGTAGACCTACTATTTTCCTAGGAGCTGCATAGAAAAGAGTGATTACAGTGAGAGAAGAGAACAAAACCAGGAGAGCAGAACCAAACATTCCTGGCCAAAGCAAAGATCAAGGACATACACTCGAAAAAAATTGAAGTGAGAGATTGGAAAAGGGAGAGTGCTATAAAGCCTTACAGGGAAGAATCAGTGGCTTTAAGATCAGTGGCAATACTGTAGAGCAACATCTCCCTTCACTATATTACAAGCATGGGTTTCCAAAACTGGTTAAAGACATCTTGTATGTAACCCTCACTTGGCTGTAATGAGTTGAAAGTAACAGAGAGAATAGGCTATCTTTGCCATTTTATGAGGTCCTCTTTTGATGGCTTTTCATAAACCCATCTTCCTTCAAGGTCAATATACTTAATTCATAAAAAATAAAAATATTATTTAAAAAGGAAATGTGCTCAGTGTAGAGGGAGATAGGGTTCTGTCATGGTACCATTCTGTTTTGTCCTGTTCCTCATCGACCATAATTTTAGGAGCTCGGTAACATTGGCTTCTCCTTCTTCCACCTTGGCTCTGTTAGATCAAAGTCTGACCTTTTGGGACATTAGGACGGTCTGGAGGCCTTACATATGTGACCCTATTTAGGAGATTCTTTGTCATATATTATGGCAAACAAAGATTGGCAGGGGATGATTTTTAGTGATTTGAGAAGACGATGGTATCATAGTTTATGAGCTGCCTGATGTTTTTTTTACAGCCTTACAGACAGAAATGATGAATGGCAGTGATTTCTTTGTTGCACACTATCTCTTACTGAGTGCATACTATGTATGTATATGACTTGGTGTGAAAACCATTAATGTTACTATCTTTTTATATTTTCATTTTGATTCTGTAATGTAGATCTTGCCTGTTTGAGGATAGGGAAGCTGAGACTCAAAGAAGATAAGTAACTCACCCAAAATTATACCAATAATACATATTGGAAAAAGGGTTTAAACCCATGTTTGGGTGCCTCCAACATTTTTGTAGCTAATGACCACATATACTGCCCTTTAGAATATCTTTTCCATCAACCACCATAAATAAAACAAACAACAAAAAGAGTCCAATAGTTCCAGGAAGGTGTTACCACATTCCTTGGAGACAAATATTCTTCTCTATATTTCTGCGGAAATTATGCCACCAAACAAACATCAAAAAACCACTGGCATGTAGGCAAATTCAGTTACTGATTGAGATTAGACAGCAGAGTAGGTTGACTTAGCTAAAGATTCAACAGTATTTGATATGAATGCTGTTAAGAACTCAGAAACTTCAGCACTGAAAAATAAGCCTTTTCTAAAAAGAATCTGGGTAGGAGGGCAGCATGTCGCCATAAAGGAGATTTGGCATTTACAGTACCCACATGAAATAGAAGGTAGTAAAAGTGAAAAAAAAAAAAAAGCAGAGAAGATATTTCAAATTATTCTTATATGTCTATTTCATCAATGAAAGCACTGCTCATTATACCAGCAAAACAGTTTTAATTAGGGGTCTGTTAATCTTTAATATTCAATGAACTATAAACCATTCCAAATTGCCTTTAGTTATAAATAAATGGAATCTTCTCAGACTTTGAATCCTTTCAATTGACTCAGCATGAAGAAGACTGCCCTTAGATGTTGCTGCAGTACCTAAGACAGATTAAAGATTCCACTGCATTTTTTATCCATAGTTTTTCCTAGTTTTGACTTTTCAAATACTTTCTGAAGAGCTGTGACTACCTCCTCATGTACAGGGTCCAGCGGTTTGATTAACAAGTCCCACAAAGTGTGTGAAAAGCAGGAGGTAAACTGTTCATGCCATGCCCCAGAAGCAATTTGCATCATATTTGAGGCTACCTGCCTCCACCAGTGAATGAGATACTCAAAGATGATTTCTCAGCCTTTGACATTTTAGAAGCTGTAGAACAGCTGAAGGCTGGAGTGTCATTAACAGATGAGATTTGTTCAAGTTACCGCATTTTCCTATTCTACCCAGTTTAATTGGCATGTCAGGCTATGGATCCATCCTGTGATAAAAGGCCAAATGTCTACTGATTCTCCCAGCCTGACTGGTGAGTTTTAAGGGGCTCTGGAGTTGCTTACAGACAATGAGACAGACCATTCAGTGAACCTTGCTATTGAAGTTGACAAAGAAGCAGACAGTGTAAGGAAGACTATTTCCACATGCATTATTCTAGTTGTCAGACACACTATCAAAACACTTGGAGGAGATGTGGGGCTACTAGCTTATGTAATGCCTTTCTTTCTTTTTCTTTTTCCTTTTTTTTTCCTTTCGTTTCCTTTTCCCTACCTTAAGAATAGAGCAATTAAATTAACAAAAAAAAAAAATAAACTTTCTTGGATAAGACAAGATATCAGTTTATGAAATGGAAAAAAAAGTTCTAGAAAGAAGAAAAATTCATTTCTAGTGGAAAAAATATATATATATATCTTGAAATCAAGGTTTTTGTTTGTTTCTGTTTTGGGTTTTTTTTTTTTTTTTCAGCTGTGCTAATACTCTCTCAGACAATGTACCCGTCCTGTTGGTATGTGTTCTGTAATGTCTGCTGTTGAATCTGATGTGGCCTGGTGAGTTGTTTTGACCCATCATATCTGCCACAAGATGTTTGAGTGATAGGGTTGAACTGTTAAAAGGACCAAAAGAAATATATCAGGTGGGTAGGTTGGAGGCACATTTCTCCAGGAAATGGACAAGAAGGTAAGGACAGCAGTGATTTCTGGAAACACTAGGAAATGCATCTGAAATATCTCTGCATCTAGGGCTGTTTGACCAGTTATGGATAAGGGAGTTGGAGCCTATCATGAGTTCAGGTGATTAAAGGAAAGAATGAACAAACGCAAGTGAAAGACTCTAGGATTGCATTGTCACAAGGTCAATATTAAATGCCTTTTAATAGCTCTGATTCAGTCACCTCTCCCATTTCCAGAAACTTACCTCCTTCCTATTAAGTGAAGTATATGAGCATGCATCTATTTTGGGGGTAATGATTAACTATTTTTATCCAACTAAGCTTTTGAGTTGATGCCATTCCAGTTTATCTTTTTTTTTTTTTTTAATAGTTTATTTATTTATTTGACAGACAGAGATCACAAGTAGGCAGAGGCAGGCAGAGAGAGAGGAAGGGAAGCAGGTTCCCTGACAAGCCGTGAGCCCGATGCGGGGCTCCATCCCAGGACCCCGGGATCATGACCTGAGCTGAAGGCAGAGGCTTTAACCCACTGGGCCACCCAGGCGCCCCCATTCCAGATTATCTTGTACTACTTCTTTTACATTTCTTTATTCTTTCCTTCTGTCTTCCAATCAAGCCAATTTTTTGCTTGCTACCTAGACATGTCTTCTGTGTTTTCTTATGCTGTCCTGTCAGTTCGCGTGCCCTCTCTTCCATCTTATTCCATCTGTTAGATCCTGGATAATGTGGTGCCTCTTTTCCAAAGCCTTTTCTGATGTTCCCAGGCAAAAGAAATCTCTCTCTCCCTTGAATTTCTCTTGTATTTTTTCTTTCTCTAATAGAATTTGTATTTTACCTTATATCATGGTTATCTCCTCTACTTTAGAAAAATCTCCTCGAGTGTCCCACCTTTACTATGAAACTATACTTTAATAATGTAGCTATAATTTCTATCTTGTCAATAGAAAACAATATAAGAAAACAATGAAGATTATCCAAGATGCTACTTTTATTTATATTTTATATTTTTAACGTTACATAATGACATCCTGAAATGGGTGTATGGTAATGATGAAATAAAAAGTAGCTTAAATGGAAGGTATATCTAGTTAGGAAATTCTGTGTACCTATCATAAAATGTCAACCAGTAAGAATTCAATAAAATTTTAGTTATTTTGCATTATATTCATTAGTGAATTTATTGGAGAGATATAAATTACAAGACATTTGTGGATGAGTTACTCAGAAACTATAATATGCAGGGCAACAAGGCAGGGATATAATAAGCTATCTTGGGTTTTTACAACCACCACACATGACAGATATTATTATCACAGTTTACATATGATAAAACCAAAGTTTATGAAAAGTAAATGACTTGCTAAAGGGCATGAAGCAAATAAATATAGCCAGCCATTCCAAAATCTGGCCTTAAAAATGCTGATCTTCAAAACTAACAAGAGAAATCTCAGGAAGGGGTAAAGATGAGGCACCTATTGAGGAAGATATACCTTTCTCCTTCATTTATCAACTGATTGGCTGGTTCATTCATTCACTTGGCAATTTTTTTTAAAGATTTTATTTACTTGAGAGAGAGAGAGAGAGAGATTGAGAGCATGAGCAGGGTGCGGGAGAGGCAGAGGAAGAAGCAGACTCCCTGCTGAGCAGAGAGTCTAAAGCCCAGTGGGGCTCATCCCAGGACCCAGAGGCAAAAGTTGACACTTAACTGACTGAGCCACCCAGGTGTCCCTCATTTGGCACATATTTGGGGGGCCCATATTAGCCAGTGTTCTAGAGGCTGGGATACAGCAGTGAACAAATATATTTGGTCACAAAACTGTTGCTGAATTTTTATCCATCAAATCTACATTTGAGGCAAAGGAAAGGGAAAAGGGAAGAGACATATTCTAGTCTCTCTCTTTTAAAGGAGTATCATTAGAAGTTATTTTTAAACCTTTTTCTTATGGTTTGCTGGCCAGCACTTAATCATATGACCACTCCCATCTGTAAGGCAGGCTGAATAATGGAGTTTTCAGTTACACACATTAATATTGCAACAACATGTGTTTAGGGTTGTATTTGTGGAGGAAAAATATATAGTGGCTATTGGTAGACAGCCAGCTGTCTCTGACTCTCCTTTCTAAAACCACGATATGCAGAATAACTAGACTGATCTGTTAGTACCTGTCTGGCTGTTAATTGAAATAGCCCAGGACCTAAAAAAGGATTCCCAGACCATAGCTGGAATGCCTATCCTTTCTTCTCTATTTTTTCCTTTTCTGTCTTCTCTTTCAGTCTCTTTAGAGTTCATCATATCTTATGTATAAAGAGCATCTCCATTCTGTTTCATTCACTGTTCTCTTTTTGGCTCAAATAAGTTATACATATATCTGCATAAACAAGGACAAACCAAGATGTCAGGGTAGATACACACAAGAGATATAAATTATAGGAGAAAGGGAACTAAAATAAAAAGAAAGGAATAAAAAATAACATACAAATGAAAAAGTCTAAGTTAGAATTAAATAATAGCCAAAGGATAGGACATTTTTATATTCAGTTGTTCAAGTCATTAAGAAGTAGAAAAGGAAAAAAAAAAAAAAAAAGAAGTAGAAAAGGATTTTGTAATCAATATAGTTAACTAATTTATCATTTTTTCAAAGAAGGAGATAAAGGATTGCCTTATTTATTTTCATTTCATTATTTTCATTTCATTTCATTATTTTAGGGAAAAAATTTTACTTGGAAAAATGGCAAGATAAAAAAAAAAGTTACCTTTAAAAGTGAATGCCGAAATAGCAGTACAGGAAACAGGGAATCTGAAGGTATTGAATGTCTTTTGGATGTTTGAATTAGTATCTATCAGCAGCTGTTTGACTTTGTTTTGAGGGAACAGCTGGAAGTTCACAGGTTTAAAAAAAAAAGATTTAGAGGAAAAACAAAAGCAAATAGACAAGATGTGTTGATCATTAACAACCAACTATGGTTTATATTGTGTATTTTAAAATGGATTTAATTATGCTGATAGAACAGTGTTCCTCAGGCCTTGCTAATTAACTAATAAAGCCCCCATCACTCCTAATTGTCTTGAACAGAGACAATTACTACAAAAATGAAACAGTTGCTGCTAAAGGGAAATTCAGTGTTTCTTAAAAATAACAATTGGACAACATAAACAAATTTGTATAAGGCACTCACATGGAATAACTAGCTTATCTGATTTAAATTTGGTCAAAGAGCATGAAACAATAAAAGAAGTGATTAATGAAGAATGATAGGAGTCATATATAAGTGCATACATATGTATGAAATAGATTCATTCACTGTATTCATACCAGCACTTCTGTAATTGATTGCTTTCTTAATTGTATAATTAAATATCTCCTTTCAAAGAAAAAGGAGACACAAAGTGGCTTCTGCACAGATATTAAAAAACCAAATTAATGTAAATGAGAAGTAATTGTGACAAAAAAGTCAAAAGCAAATAAGTGAAACCAAATGTGCTTATTAAAAAGTACTTCATAAGTATCTATGATCTTGATAGCTATTTGTGACAAATTTGGTTCTTCTAGCTAATGTAAAGAGGGGAATCTGGTAAATCACATAATTCACTGTCCATAAATTTAAGAGCAATTCAGTATCTTAGGAAAAGCACAACTGTAATTAATGCTAAAATCAGGTATGAATTTCTTTTGAGGGTTTTCATATATAAGTATTACTATGTAACAATCTGAACAATATATTTATCAACATATTTCCAGAATGTTTCCAAAATTAAGTTGAAATATATTCTAATGGGATCACATTAAGACATGATTCAATAATCTATAATTAATCCAAAGTCCATATATCAGTCTTCCAAATATTTAACTTAGATCTAGGGGTATATTTTAGACTATTTGAAGAATGAATGAATTGTGTCCACTGAAGACAATTCACCCACAGATATTGGTTCAATTTATGTCATCAGAGATGGTTGACAAGAGATAAAGGGTATTGATAACCTATATATTGACCCTACTATTTATTAACAATAAAAATTAATAGATTTTTGAGTTGTTAAGATTATTCACATCCTAATATTTGTTTACTGAATTCTTAATGGTTCTTACTTAAGAGAGTAGAAAATGACGTGATGATTAGCCTTTGGAGTGGAAAGCGTAAGAAAAGTACACCTTTATTAACTACCATGAACAAGAATCATTAGTTAAGTTAAACACCTTTTTATGTAGAGTAAAAATTCATGTACAGACTACTTATTTTGCTGTAGTTAATGGATATTAGCAGTTCTACCAAATGGGGCTACAATTAATGGTATTTGAATAAAACAATTTAAGGCACATGTCCTCAAGCTTTATAAAGTTTCTTTTACAATAAAAGGCACACAACCAGAAGAGTTACATAAATATGCTTCATGATAAAGAGTTAAATGGGTATTGAAATGTTAAAACATCTTACTAATTGATGACTTGTAACTTCCTTCTTCATTGTGTGTTTTTATAGGGTTTCTTCTTTTTCATAACGAACAAATGTCATAGAAGGGAGTAAAGTATATGTGATGTATGAGTGTGACTAGATTTATATAAAAGTATAGGTTTTAAGGGCAGGGGCCTAGGTGGGTCAATCAGTTAAGCACCCAGCCCTTGGTTTCGGCTCAGGTCATGATCTCAGGATTGTGAGATTGAACCCTGCATTTGGCTTGGGGCTGGGCACGGAGCCTGCTTAAAACTCTCTCTCTTCCTCTCCCTCTGCCCCTCTTTCCCACCCATGCCAGTGCTCACACATGCTCTCTGGATATTAGAATTATAGCACATAATAATACAAACTTTGTCAAAAATCTGAAAAGTCTGAATGAGTATATTATTTTTTATTGTATTAATAGAAAGAAGTCATCAATGTATTGTGTTGATCAGTCAGGCTTAAGGGTGATAATAGAGGGGACCCATAAATGTCTTTCATTCTAGACTCCTATCTTTCCTATCTTCTCAGTCAGCCATTATTAATGCAATAGTTCTTTGACCTTACCACACCAGTCCATTGGCTCCTATATCTACTCTCATTCTATCAGTTCCCTCTATGTTAACTTTCTTCATATCCCAGCTTAAGATACTTCACTCTTCTGTTACAACACTTCACTCTTCTGTTGTCATCCTCGACTACCCTGTTTCACTGTCCTACCAGTATGTGGACCACTTGAGTTGAAACGAGTTAGTGAGTCAAGAAATATAGTCTAGATACAAAACAAATAAAACCAGGAACATTTATTGATCTTCCACTAAAAAATACTTACTGATATATAGTTAGCTTTATAATGAATCAATTAATAGTTATGTTATAATATTATATATTATATTTATTATATAGTATGTTTTAGATTATTTTTATATAATAATATTACACAAATATGCCATATATAATATATATTAATTCCAGTTAAATTCTGCCTTTTACTATTTAATTTTTAAATAATATTACAACGTGTATATTTAATATATTAAAATGATTTACATCCTTATTTTCTTATTATACGGAAATTTACAATTTATCTTAAGCCTTTTTAAAACCACATGCTTTTTTCTTCTTCAAATAATATATTACATTGCTTTCCTACTTTCCTGATACTCTATATTATTATGCCAAATCTTAGAAAGCTTAGAATGTCTAAATTAAAATAAATCTTGTAGTTAGTATTATTTTGATAAAGAACTAGTTGTAAGATCCTTAAACCCTTACCCCCAAATCTCATGCTATTGGAAAAGAATAATAAGTGTGACTGTAAATTCCTAAACTTTTTTTTCTGATATTCTTTTTCTACTCATGGGTCAAAAGCAGCACTTCTTTTACACAAATATATTTATATTTGACTATAGTCCATATTTTAATTAATGAGAAATCCTAATATACTGTAGAATTCTAAGTTCTTTATGGAATCCAAAATGGTTTTGAAATCATTCAAAATGGTTTTGGAGTCACCTTCTCCTGGGACATCTCTGGTCTGCATAGCTAGTCCAGGCCCTCTGTTCTTTGGCCTGAATTTCCCATGTAATCTGACACTCAACTTCTATCTTCTTATCAAAGCTGCATTGTCAGTGGTGAATAATGTTTTCCTCAAGTTAGGTATATATTTTTTCTATTGTAACATTGTAATTGTCTTTGATCATGATTCCCATTAAAAAAAAATATTTTTGAGCAAAGCATATCATGTAATCTAAGGATACCATGATTGAAGTAATCACTTCTGAGAATAAGTTAACGCAAAGATAAAGGGGCCAACCAAGTGATTGTCTAAAGGAAAAGGACCTTTGGATTTTTTTTGCTGAGACCAAGGGAACTGATCAGATGCAAATGGATGGGGACTTCTGCACCTTTGGAACATTTATATACAGCACTCAGGCTTAGAAAAAGGTTCTCAAGGAAAACACTCAAGTTTTAAGATCATTCTTCAAGATCAAATATATGGGCTTGCAAATGATTGAAAAAAATAATACTAAAGTGAAAGAAAATTGTGATATTTGTAATTTATACTTTCCTGATTCATCAAAGATCATTATTAAAATAATGACAAGACTAAATCAAGTGTGATCTATAGTTTATATTTTTATTGTATCTGAGGGCTAGATAACTTGAGGAATAAACTCAAATGCAAATGAATGTTGCAGACTTTCAAGATTGAATATAAATGAGAAGAAAACATTTCCACTTCTAGCATTAGGCTTTTAATAAACTTTGCTGAAGTAGTCACAGTTGTTATAACTGATGTATTAAACAATAGAATGAAAGCAGGTAAAACTGAGTGTGAACCTGAGTGATTACTATTTTTAAAGCTTTTTTACACAAGCTAAAACAATAAATAAATGTATCTCCTGAAGGGACGCCTGGGTGGCTCAGTGGGTTGGGCCGCTGCCTTCGGCTCAGGTCGTGATCTCAGGGTCCTGGGATCAAGTCCCACATCGGGCTCTCTGCTCAGCAAGAAGCCTGCTTCCTTCTCTCTCTCTCTCTGCCTGCCTCTCTGTCTACTTGTGATCTCTCTCTGTCAAATAAATAAATAAAATCTTTTAAAAAAAATGTATCTCCTGAAGATAAAAAAGATGAATTCACCTGTTTATCAGTCTACCATCAGAAATGAAAATAAAGCTGTTTAACAATAAAAATTCTCCATAAAAGTATATTTTTAATTTAAATTCAAGTTAGGAAACATATAGTGTAGTATTAGTTTCAGGAGTAAAACTTAGTGATTCATCACTTACACAGAACACCCAGTGTTCATCACAACAAGTGCCTTCCTAATGCCCATTACCCGTTTAACCCATCCTCCTCCAGCAACCCGCAGTTTGTTTTCTATATTTAGAAGTCTCATTTAGTTTGTCTGCCTCTCTGTTTTTGTCTTATTTCTCCTTCCCTTCCTCTATATTCATCTGTTTTTATTCTTAAATTCCACATATGAGTGAAATCATATAATTGTCTTTCTCAGACTGACTTATTTCACTTAGCATTATACACTCTAGTTCTTTCCATATCCATGTATTGCAAATGGCAAGATTTCATTCTTTCAATGGCTGAGTAATATTCTATCGTGTGTGTATGTGTGTGTTCTTTATTCATTCATCATCAGTCAGTGGACATTTGAGCTCTTTCCATATTTTAACTATGGTTGATAGTGCTGCTATAAACATTGGGGTACATGTGCCCCTTCATGTCAGCATATTTGTATCATTTGGATACATACTTAGTAGAGCAATTATTGGATTGTTGGGTAGTATACTATTTTTAACTTTTTGAGGAATCAGCATAATGTTTTCCAGGGTGACTGTGCCAGTTTGCATTCCCATCAACAATGAAAAAGGGTCCCCCTTTCTCCACATCCTGGCCAACCTCTGTTGTTTCCTGAGTTGTTAATTTTAGCCATTCCAACAGGTGTGAGGTGGTATCTTGTGGTTTTGATTTGTATTTCCCTGATGTTGAGTTATGTTGAGCATCTTTTCATGTGTCTGTTAGTCATCTGGTTGTTTTCTTTGGAAAAGTGTCTATGCGTGTCTTCTTCCCCTTTCCTAACTGAATTATTTGTTTTTGGGGTGTTGATTTTGAAAAGTTCTTTATAGATTTTGGATACCAACCCTTTATCCAATATGTCATTTCTAAATACCTTTTCCCATTCTGTTGGTTACCTTTTAGTTTTGTTGATGTTTCCTTCACTGTGCAGAAGCTTTTTATCTTGATGAGGTCCTAATAGTTCATTTTTACTTTTATTTCCCTTGCCTCTAGAGACATGTCTAGTAAAATGTTGCTATGGTTGAGATCAAAGAGATTCCTGACCTGTGTTCTCCTTTAGGATTTTGATGGTTTCCTGTCTCATATTAAGGTCTTTCTTCCATTTTGAATTTATTTTTGTGTATGGTGTAAGAAAGTGGTTTAGTGTCATCCTTCTGTATTTCACTCTCCAGTTTTCCCAACACGATTTGTTGAAGAGAGTGTTTTTTTTCCATTGGATATTCTTTCCTGCTTTGTTGAAAATTAGTTGGCCATAAAGTTGTAGGTCCATTTCTAGGTTCTCTATTCTGTTGCATTGATCTCTGTGTCTGTTTTTGTATCAGTGCTGTACCGTGTTGATGATTATAGCTTTGTAATACAGTTTAAAGTCCAGAATTGTGATGCCTTCTGCTTTGCTTTTTTTTCCCCCCTCAACATTACTTTGAGTATTCAGGGTCTTTTCTGATTCCATAGAAATTTTAGAATTATTTATTTTAGCTCTGTGAAAATGCTGGTGTTGTTCTGATTGGGAAGGCATTGAATGTGTAGATTGCTTTAGGTAGTATAGACATTTTTTTTTTAATTTTTAAATTTTCTTATAAACATATAATGTATTATTAGCCCCAGGGGTACAGGTCTGTGAATCGCCAGGTTTACACACTTCACAGCACTCACCATAGCACATACCCTCCCCAATATGTCCATAACCCCACCACACTCTCCCTACCTCCCTCCCCCCAGCCACCCTCGGTTTGTTTTGTGACATTAAGAGTCTGTTATGGTTTGTCTCCCTCCCGATCCCATCTTGTTTCATTTATTCTTTTCCTACCCCCCAAGTCCCCCACATTGCATCTCCACTTCCTCACATCAGGGAGATCATATGATAGTTGTCTTTCTCTGATTCACTTATTTTGCTAAGCATTATACCCTCTAGTTCCATCCAAGTCATCGCAATTGGCAAGATTTCATTTCTCTTGATGGCTAAAAAGTATTCCATTATATATATATACCACCTCTTCTTTATCCATTCATCTGTTGAGGGACACCTATGTTCTTTCCATAGTTTAGCTATTGTGGACATTGCTGCTATAAACATTTGGGTGCACGTGCCACTTCAGATCACTACATTTGTATCTTTAGGGTAAATACCCAGTAGTACAATTGCTGGGTCATAGGGTAGCTTTATTTTCAACTTTTTGAGGAACCTCATGCTGTTTTCCAGAGTGGTTGCACCAGATTGCATTCCCACCAACAGTGTAGGAGGGTTCCCCGGTAGTATAGACATTTTAATAATATTTATTCTTCTAATCCATGAGTAAGGAGTGTTTTTCCATTTTTTTGTGTCTTCTTCAATTTCTTTCATAAGTATTCTATAGTTTGCAGCATTACAGATCTTTTACCTCTTTGGTTAAGTTTATTCATAGGAATCCCAAGATTCCTATCTTACGGTTTTTGGTGCAGTTGTAAATGGGATCGATTCCTTGATTTCTCTTTCTGCTACTTCATTGTTAGTGTATAGAGATGCAACAGACTTCTGTGCATTGATTTTATATCTTATACCTTTGTTGATTCCTCTATCAGTTCTAACAAATGTTTGGTGGAGTCTTTTGGGTTTTCTACATAGTATATCATGTCGTCTGTGAAGAGTGAAAGTTTGACTTCTTCCTTGCCCATTAGGATGCCTTTTATTTCTTTTTGTTGTCTGATTGCTGAGCTAGGACTTCCAGTACTATGCTGAACAACAGTAGTGAGAGTGGACTTCCCTGTTCCTGACCATAAGGGAAAAGGTCTCAGTGTTTCCCCATTGAGGATGATTTTAAAGTCCTTCATATATAGTCTTAATGATGCTGAGGTATGTTCCTTTTAACCCTACTTACTTGAGAGCTTTAATCAAGAAATGATGCTGTATTTTGTCGAATGCTTTTTCTCCTTCCATGGAGAGGATCATATGGTTTTTATCCTTTCTTTTATTAATGCAATGCATCAGATTAATTGATTTGTGGATATTGAACCACCCCTGCAGCCCAGGAATAAGTCTCACTTGATCGTGGTGAATTATCCTTTTAATGTACTTTGGATCTGATAAGCTAGTATTTTGTTGAGAATTTTTGCATCCATGTTCATCAGTGATATTAGTCTGTAATTCTTTTTTAGTGGGGTCTTTGGCCCTGAAATCAAGATAATGGTGACCTCATAGAATGAGGTTTGAAAGTTTTCCTTCCATTTCTATTTTGTGGAACAGCTTCAGCAGAATAAGTATTAATTGTTATTTAAATGCTTGGTAGAGGGGCGCCTGGGTGGCTCGGCGGGTTAAGCCTCTGCCTTCGGCCAGGGTTATGATCTCAGGGTCCCGGGATCAAGCCCCACATCGGGCTCCCTGCTCAGCAAGAAGCCCGCTTCCCCCTCTCTCTCTCTGCCTGCCTCTCTGCCTACTTGTGATCTCTCTCTCTGTCAAATAAATATTTTAAAAAAATAAATAAATAAAAATAAATGCTTGGTAGAGTTCCCTTGGGAAGCCATCTGGCCCTGGACTCTGGTTTGTTGGGAGATTCTTAATTACTGATTCATTTTCTTTGCTGGTTATGGGTCTGTTCAAATTTTCTATTTCTTTCTGTTTTAGTTTTGGAGGTTTATATGTTTCTAGGAATTATCTGTTTCTTCTAGATTGCCCAATTTCTTGTCATATAATTGCTCATAATATGTTCTTATAATTGTTTGTATTTCTTTGTGTTAGTTGTGATCTCTCCTCTTTCATTCATGATTTTATTTATTTGGGTCCTTTCTCTTTTCTTTTTGATAAGTCTGCCTAGAGGTTTATCAATTTTGTTAATTCTTTCAAAGAATCAGCTCCTAGTTCCAATGATTTGTTCTACTGGTTTTTTAAATTTGTATATCATTTATTTCTGCTCTAATCTTAATTATTATTTCCCTTTTTCTGCTGGTTTTAGCTTTTATTTGCTGTTCTTTTTCCAGCTCCTTTAGGTGTAAGGTTAGGTTGTGTATTTGAGAGTTTTCTTACTTCTTGAGGAAGGCTTGTATTGCTATATACTTCCCTCTTAGGACTGCTTTTGCTGTGTCCCAAAGGTTTTGGACTTGTGTTTCATTTTCATTTGATTCCATGTATTTTTTAATTTCCTGGTTGACCCTTTCATTCTCTAGTAGAATGTTCTTTAACCTCCATGTACTTGTTGTCTTTCCAAATTTTTTCTTGTGGTTGACTTCAATTTCATAGCATTGTGGTCTGAAAATATGCATAGTATGATATCAGTCTTTTTGTTCTGATTGAGGCCTGATTTGTGACTTCAGTATGTGATCTATTCTGGAGAATGTTCCATGTGCACTCAAAAAGAATGTGTATTCTGCTGTTTTAGGATGAAATGTTCTGAATATGTCTGTTCAGTCCGTCTGGTCCAGTGTGTCATTCAAATACATTGATCCCTTGTTGATCTTCTGCTTAGATAATCTGTCCACTGGTGTGAGTTGGGTGTTAAAGCCCTACACTAATTTTTTTATTGTCAGTGTGTTTCTTTCTGTTATTAATTGATTTATATATTTGGCTGCTCTCAAGATGGGGGCATAAATATTTACTATTGTTAGATCTTTTTGGATAGACCCCTTTATTATGATATAGTTCCCTTCTTCATCTCTTATTACAGTCTTTGATTTAAAATCTAGATTGTCTGATATAAGTATGACTACTCCAGCCTTCTTTTGATGTTCATTAGCATGATAGATGCTTCTCTACCTTCCCGTCCTTCCTTCTTTCCTTCCTTCCTTCTGTTTCTTTCTTTCTAGGAGAGTTATGAGGTGAGGGACAGAGGCAGAGGAAGAAAGAGAAGCTCAGGCAATATCTGTGCTGAGCATGGAGCCCAATCTCATGACCCTGAGATCATGACCAGAGCTGAAATCAAGAATCAGATACTTAACCCACTGAGCCAGCCAGGCCCCCCTCTACCCCCTCACCTTCGATCTAGAAGTGTTTTTAGGTATAAAATGAGTCTCTTGTAAGCAGCATATTGATGGATCTTGTTTTTTTTCCATTCTGATATCCTATGTCTTTTGATTCATGCAGAGTAATTATTGATATGTATGAATTTAATGCCACTGTATTACCCATTAAGTCACCATTCCTGCAGATTTTCCCTGTTCCTTTCCAGTCTTTGTTGCTTTTGGTCTCTTTTTCCCACTATTGTTGCTTTTGGTCTCTCTTTCCCACTATAAGTGTCCCCTTTAGTATTTCTTGCAGAGCTTGTTTAGTGTTCACGAATTCCTTTAGTTTTTGCTTATCTAGGAAGCTCTTTAGAAAAGTGTTTTTTAACTGAAAATCTATCCCTTATATTAATGAATAACAGAATACCTTTGAAACCTTTTTCAGGGGAAAGCAGAAATTAATAGTAAACAAATGTAAATACACATATGGAGACATATATAGATATTCTCAAAAACTTGAAGAACAGAGGGATACCTGGGTGGCTCCATTGGTTAAGCATCTGCCTTCTGTTCAGGTCATGATGCCAGGCTCCTGGATTCAAGCCCCGCACTGGGCTCCCTGTTCAGGGGGAGTCTGCTTATCCTTCTCTCTCTGCCTCTCCCACTCCCTCCTCATGCTCTCTCTCTCTCTCTCTAATAAATAAATAAAGTATTGAAAAAAAAAAAAAACCTGAAGACAGAAATTCTAGTTTTGAAGCACCATTAAGAAATAGTTCTGTAGACTATGGGAGATGGAGGAGAGGCAAGATGGCAGAGAAGTAGCAGACCCTGTTTCAATCAGTCCCCTAAAGTGAGCTAACTATTTACAAGAACACTCTGAATACCCATGAAACCAGTCTGAGATGTAGGATTATATACCTCTGGATCTTCCAGGTACAGAAGACACCAGTGGACAGGTAAAGTGTACTGGGAATAATTGGACTGACATTGGAGGAAAAACAGAAGGAGGAGGGATCCACCAATGGTTTCCAAGAAACCCATTGGAAAGTAATACCCCAATATGAAAGTGCCCTGTGATTGAGGACCAGCATTGACTTGGAGGTAAAATCACTCAAAAAGAGCAAAAGATCTTAAAGGGAAACTGGTGGAATCAGGGGGTTATGGGCACGGCCTAAGCTCATGGAGCCAGGGCGGCCACCACAGGTGACCATCTGTACCAGAGAGAGTGTGGCAGCAGAACCTCCATTTCCTGGTCCTGGAGCCCCTAGGGTTGTGTGGCTTGCACCACTGCTGGGGCCGGGGCACACTCCCGCCCCCACATGAGGGAGTCTGTTGAGTGCTTTCTAGAACCACAGCCATTTGCACTCTGTGCTCACTGTGAAGCTGGGGTGTGAACTGCACACCCCACCTGCACCTGAGAGTGCTCCATGCAGGTGCTAGCCAGTGGTCTCTAGGACTGGCCCAGAGTCTGAACACTCCCAGCCTGGACTTGAAGAAACTAATCCAGACAGCAGTCCTGGAAAAGACAACCACTGGAAGCCAGCTCCCTAGACCATTATCACTCAAAGTTTTGGCACGGTGGGTGCAGGACGGACAAGCACTTTGGGTAATCCCTGAGATGGTGGCTGGGGACGTGCACTGCCTGTGGGAGGTTGCACAGCTCAGCGGAGTTTGCAGAGGGGCAGTCTGTATGTTCTGGACCACCCAGAGGGAAGCAGACTGAGGCTTCTCTCTGAGACAGAGGTCTGGGCACAGTTTGCTTTCCACTAAACCTCCGAAAAGCCACAAAAAGCCGCCAAAGAACAAAAACCTCCAGAGATCAAAAGCCTGAGAAATGGGTTTCCACAGAGCCCAGCCCCTTGATAGGGGGCAGGAGGACTAAACTGCCCTGATGAATAGACTGATGAAAAAAAAAATGCGACAGCCCTTCCCCCAGAAACCAGCCAAAAGAATGAGAGGACAACCACCACACGGTCCCTATAAAACTATAAAACTACCATATCAGGGGAAAACAATATATTAAGCTCTCGATATTGCCCTAAAACCTGTATATTTCATAGAAGCAACTTTTATTTTTAATTCATTCTCACTATTCTTGTTCTTTTAATTATTTTTAACATAGTTACCATTACAAGTAGAGGGATTCCATAATAACCTTTTAACTTGAACTTTTTTCATGCATATACCTGTATTTTTCTTTTTCTCTTCTATTTCATTTTTTAAAAATATACATATAGATACAAGCTTCAAAGTAATCCTCTTTCCCGGGCGCCTGGGTGGCTCAGTGGGTTAAGCCGCTGCCTTCAGCTCAGGTCATGATCTCGGAGTCCTGGGATCGAGTCCCGCATCAGGCTCTCTGCTCAGCAGGGATCCTGCTTCCTCCTGTCTCTCTGCCTGCCTCTCTGCCTGCTTGTGATCTCTCTCTGTCAAATAAATAAATAAAAATCTTTAAAATAAAAAAAAAAGTAATCCTCTTTCCCTAATCAATACTACCCCTATATATAAACCAGTTTTAATCTCCCTTTATCTCAGGATAGTTGAGTCCTTTAACAAAGATATCAAAATACATCCAGGAAGAATCAAAATAAACTTCCTCAACCACATCAAGGATTTATAACCACCCTCCCATCTTTTTCTTCTGTCAGTGTTCCTGTGTATTTGTTTTTGTTCTGGTATTATATAAATCTCATCCTTGGGGTTCATTTTGGCTGGGTTCTTTTTTTTTTTCCTTGTCATTTACTTTTATTGGTCGTTTTGTTTGTATACCTTATAAATCTTACTTTGGGGGCCCACTCTAGTTGGGTCTTCTGTTTTGTTTTTTCTTTTTTTCCCTGTCTCTCTCTTTCTCTCTTTTTCTTTTATTTTTTTTTTTTCTTTTTGGTGGAGACTTCTGATTGCTCAGAAGTGTTTCAGAGTGCACCTTGCAAGCTGGATCACGGTTGATATATTCAGCTACATATCCCCTCAACCACCTCTCACCAAAATGACTAGGAGGAGGAACATCCAACAGAGGAAAAATTCAGAGACTGTGTCTTCTCCATCAGAGTTACTCGATATGGACATAAACAGTATGTCAGAAACAGAATTCAGAGTGACAATTATCCAGGAAATGGCTAGGTTGAAGAATACCATTAGGGACAACATGGAATCAATTAGGGCAAAAGTGAAAGCCACCCAGGAAGAAGTTAAAAATGCTATCAATGAGATCCATTCTAGTCTAAATACTCCAACAGCTAGTGTAACTGAGCCAGAAGATAGAATTAGTGTTCCAGAGGACAAACTGATAGAGAAAAATGATCAGGAGGAGGCCTGGAACAAATAGCTTAGAAGCCATGAAAACAGAATTAGGGAAATAAATGACACCAGGAAACATTCCAACATAAGAATTATTGGGATCCCTGTGGGGGAGGAAAATGAAAGAAGACTAAAAGATATAGTTGAACAAATTCTCCATGAAAATTTTCCCAATCTGGGGAATGGAAGCAGGGTTTATGTCCTAGAGGTAGAAAGATCACCCCCCAAGATGAATGAATCTAGAAAGTCCTCAAGGCACTTGATTGTAAGACTGGTGATTCATAATTTTAGAAAAGGGCTTTTGAGGGCAGCTAAGGAGAAGAGATTCCTTACATACAGAAGAGTATCCATCAGAATAATGTCAGACCTGTCACAGAAACCTGACAAGCCAGAAGGGGCTGGCAAGACATATTCAGGGCACTAAACGAGAAGAACATGTAGCCAAGAATACTTTATCCAGCAAGGTTGACATTCAAAATGGATAGAAAGATAAAGAGCTTCTAAGACTGGAAAGGTTTAAAGGAGTATGTGACCACCAAGCCAACACTATAAGAAATATTAAGGGGGATATGTAAAAGAAGAAAGAACCCAAAGTGTGTCATAAAACAGAAATTTATAAAGACAATCTATAGAAATGAGAACTTCACAGGCAATATGATGTAAATAAAAATGTACCTTTCAATAATCACTCTCAACGTGAATGGCCTAAACATTCCCATAAAACAGCACAGGGTGGCAGATTAGCTAAAATTATGGACCCATCCATATGTTGTCTACAAGAGACCCATTTGGAAACTAAGGATACATCCAGACTGAAAGTGAAGGGATGGAGAAGCATTTTTCATGCCAATGGGACACAAAAGAAGGCTGGGGTAGCAATTATCTCATAAGATAAATTAGATTGTAAACTAAAGACTATCGTCAGAGATACAGAAGGACACTACATCATTCTTAAAAGGTCTATCCACCAAGAAGATCTAACAATTGTAAATATTTATGTCCCCAATACAGGAGCAGCCAGCTACATAAGACAGCTGTTAATCAAAATAAAGAGTCATATTGATATGAACACATTAATAGTAGGGGATCTTAACACACCACTCTCAGTAATAAACAGATCATTCAAGTAGAAAATCAATAAAGAAACGAGCATTGAATGACACATTAGTCCAGATGGACATCATAGATATATACAGAACATTCCATGCTAAAACAACAGAATACTCATTCTTCTCCAGTGCACATGGAACTTTCTCCAGAATAGATCATACTGGCTCACAAATCAGGGGTCAACCAATACCAAAAGACTGAGATTATTCCCTGCATATACTCAGACCACAATGCTTTGAAACTGGAACTCAACCACAAGAAAAGGTTTGGAAAGAATTCAAACACCTGAAAGCTAAAGACCACCCTGCTTAAGAATGTTTGGATTAACCAGGAAATCAAAAAAGAACTTAAACAATTCATGGAAACCAATGAGAATGAAGACACTTCGGTCCAAAGCCTATGGGAGATGGCAAAGGTGGTCCTAAGGGGAAAATACATAGCTATCCAAGCCTCCCTCAAAAAAATTGAAAAATTCAGAATACACCAGCTCTCTTTACACCTTAAAGAACTGGAGAATCAACAACAAATTAAGCCAACCCCACACACAAGAAGGGAAATAATCATGATTAGAGCAGAGATCAATGAAATAGAAACTAGGGATACAGTAGAACACATCAATGAAACTAGAAGCTGCTTCTTTGAAAGAATCAATAAGATCAATAAGCCCCCGGCCAAACTAATCCAAAAGAAAAGAGAGAGATACCAAATTAATAAATTATGAATGAGAAGGGAAGATCACGACTAACACCAAGGAAATAGAAACAATCATCAGAAATTATTATCAACAGCAATATGCCAGTAAGTTAAGCAACCTAGAAGAAATGAATTCATTCCTGGAAACGTATAAACTTCCAAGACTGAAACAGGAAGAAACTGACAACCTGAATAGACCAATATCTACTAACGAGATTGAAGCAGTGATCAAAAATCTCCCAAAAAACAAGAGCCTAGGGCCTGACAGATTTCCTGGGGAATTCTACCAAACATTCACAGAAATAATACCTCTTCTCCTGAAGCTGTTTCAAAAAATAGAAACAGAAGGAAAACTTCCAGAGTCTTTTTATGAAGCCAGCATTACCCTGATCCCCAAACCAGGCAAAGACCTCACTAAAAATGGGAATTTTGGACCAATATTCCTGATGAATATGGATGCCAAGATTCTCAACAAGATCTAGCTAATAGGATCCAACAGTACATTAAAAAGATTATCCCCCATGACCAGGTGGGATTTATCCATGGGATGTAAGGGTGGTTCAACATTTACAAATCAATCAATGTAATAGAACAAATCAGAGAGAGAGAAGAGAGAAGAGAAGAGAGAAGAACCACATGGTCCTCTCATTTGATGCAGAAAAAAAATTTGAAAAAATACAGCATCCATGTCTGATTAAAATGATTCAAAGTATAAGGAGAGAGGGAAAATTCCTCAACCTCATAAAATCTATCTATGAGAAACCCACAGCAAATATCATGCTCAATGGGGAAAAGCTGACAGCCTTTGCTGTGAGATCAGGAACATGACAAGGTTGCCCACTCTTGCCACTGCTGTTCAACATAGTAATAGAAGTCCTAGCAACAGCAATCAGACAACAAAAAGAAATAAAAGGTATTCAAATTGGCAAAGAGAAGTCAAACTCTCTCTCTCTTTGCAGATGACATAATACTTTATACCGAAAACCCAAAAGACTCCACTGCCAAACTACTAGAACTCATACAGCAATTCAGTAATGCGGCAGGACACAAAATCATTGTACAGAAATCAGTTGCTTTCTTATACACTAACAATGAAAATATAGAAAGGGAAATTAGAGAATCGATTCAATTTACTATAGCACCAAGAACCATAAGATACCTGGGAATAAATGTAACCAAAGCTGTACTCGGGGAACTCCAGAACACTCATAAAAGAAATTGAAGAAGACACAAAGAGATGGAAATGCATTCCATGCTCCTGGATCGGAAGAATAAACATTGTTAAAATGTCTATACTGCCCAGAGCAATCTATACTTTCTTTTTTTTTTTTTTTCTTTTTTTAAAGATTTTATTTGACAGAGAGAGAGAGATCACAAGTAGGCAGAGAGAGAGAGAGAGAGAGGGAAGCAGGCTCCCTGCTGAGCAGAGAGCCCCATGTGGGGCTCGATCCCAGGACCCTGAGATCATGACCTGAGCTGAAGGCAGAGGCTTTAACCCACTGAGCCACCCAGGTACCCCCAATCTATACTTTCAACGCCATCCCAATCAAAATTCCACCAGTGTTTTTCAAAGTGCTAGAACAAACAATCCTGAAATTTGTATGGAACCAGAAAAGACCCCAAATTACTAAGGAAATGTTGAAAAAGGAAAACAAAATTGGGGGCATCATGTTGCCTGATTTCAAGCTTTACTACAAAGCTGTGCTCACCAAGACAGCACGGTACTGGCACAAGAACAGACACATAGACCAGTCGGAACAGAGTAGAGAGCCCAGATATGGACCTGCAACTCTATGGTCAAATAATCCTCAACAAAGCAGGAAAAAATATCCAGTGGGAAAAAGTCTCTTCAAGAAGTGGTGCTGGGAAAATGGGACAGCTATGTATAGAAGAATGAAACTCAACCATTCCTTTACACCATACACAAAGATAAAGCTGAAATGGATAAAAGACCTCGACGTGAGGCAGGAATCTATCAAAATCCTAGAGGAAACATAGGCAGTAACCTCTTCAACATCGGCCACAGCAATTTCTTTCAAGACATGTTTCCAAAGGCAAGGGAAACAAAAGCAAAAATGAACTTTTGGGACCTCACCCAGAACAAAATCTTCTGAACAGCAAAGGAAACAGTCAACAAAACAAAGAGGCAACCCACAGAATGGGAGAAGATATTTGCAAATGACACCACAGAAAAAGGGCTGATATCCAAGATCTATAAAGAACTCCTCAAACTCAACACCCAAAAAACAGATGATCACATCAAAAAGTGGGCAGAGACATGAACAGACACTTCTTCAAAGAAGACATACAAATGGCTAACAGACACATGAAAAAATGTTCATCATCACTGGCCATCAGGGAGATTCAAATCAAAACCACATTGAGATACCACCTTACACCAGTTAGAATGGCCAACATCAACAAGACAGTAAACAACGTGTGTTGGAGAGGATGTGGAGAAAGGGGAACCCTCTTACACTGTTGGTGGGAATGCAAGTTGGTGTAGCCACTTTGGAAAATGGTGCGAGATTCCTTAAGAAATTAAAAAAGAGCTACCATATGGCCCTACAATTGCACCACTGAGTACCCCAAAGATATAGATGCAGTGAAAAGAAGGGCTATCTGTACCCCAATGTTCCTAGCAGTAATGGCCATAGTCGCCAAGCCATGGAAAGAACCAAGATGCCCTTCAACGGACAAATGGATAAAGAAGATATGGTCCATATATACAATGGAGTATTATGCCTCCATCAGAAAGGATGTATACCCAACTTTTGTATCAACATGGACGGGACTGATGAGATTTTGCTGAGTGAAATAAGTGAAGCAGAGAGACTCAATTATAATATAATTTCACTTACTTGTGGAGCATAAGGAATAACACGGAGGACATTGGGAGATGGAGAAGAGAAGTGAGTTGCAGGAAATCAAAGGCGGAAACAAATCATGAGATACTGTGGACTCTCAGAAACAAATTGAGAGTTTTGGAGGGGGTGGGGTGGGAGTTGGGATGAGCCTTGTGGTGGTTATTATGTAGGGCATATATTGCATGGAGCACTGGGTGTGGTGCATAAACAATGAATTTTGGAACACTGAAAAAAAGTTAAATGAAAAAATAATTTTGTAGTTTTTGGAGTCAGAAATTCCAATTATCTTGAAAAATAATTTTCTTACTGTGTTTTATATATCTAAAACTTCGATTTATTATTTTATAATCTCCACTTTTAAAATGCCACATTTCGGAATATTATACGTGTGTCTATTATCAAGTTTCCAAAATGTTCCTTGTGAAAAAAATATCTCAAGAAGTGTGTATTTTAGGGCTTTTTTGCTTTTTTTTTTTTTTAAATAAGGATCAGTTTCAATCACTAACATACTAAGACCAGAATTATCTTTCTTATTCCCATCTTTGGTCAGACATTACCATTCCTTATAGGATGAAATTCACATTCTTGATTTGGCTTTCACAGCCTCCTCTACCTGTGTCATTTCCTGCCTCTCTGCTTTGTTCCCACCACTACAGTCCCAGTGAACTTCTTAAATTCTATGGATGTACCGTCATCTTTCACAATTGTATATTTATTCAGATTATTCCAAGCCTAAAACAGTCTTCTTTCCTTCTCTCCTTCTCATTTTTACTTTCTCCCAATCTCCTAATTCTTCTGTAATATAAGGCACTGGTTCTTAAAGTGTGGCCCATAGATCACTAGCATTAGGATCACTTGGGAAAATGCAAATTTTCAGACCCTACTCCTGATCTATTATTAAATGAAAATCTCTGGGAAGGGACATAACAGTCTGTATTATAAGTGGTCCTCCAGATAATTCTGATGAGGAGTTAAAGGACCAATGGTGTAAGATGACCTAGGCAACCAGGTCACAACTTAATAACTCAGTGTTAAGGAGAACAAAGCAATAGCTTCTTGTTTTCTAGGAGTCAACAGCTGATCTAGTGATCAGACACTAATGTACAGTTAGTGACTCTCAACCTTGGCTGTACTTTGGAAATAACCTAAGGACCTTTTTAAACAAACACTGTAACCTCATGTCCCCAGAGATTCTGGGCTGGGATTCATTCAGCCTGGACCTCGAGATTTTGAAAACTCCCTGAGTGATTCTAATGTGTAGCCAATTTTGAGAATCACTGCTTTCTCAATTACACCATCTCAGAATTACCCCAGAGCAACTATTCATTGTCACCTGCATAAATATCTCTGCTTTAACTGTGACTCAGCTCTTCTCTGCTGTTATTTTTCCCTGGTGCTTCTGTTTCTGCCACTTCTTTCAAGGCTTTGCATTCAAAGCTCGAAAAATGAAAATTCTGTCACAATTCAACATGGAATACCCATTTTAAATAAACACATCATATTGAGCCTCCACAGAGTTTGTTCCAATGATCTGACCTATTGACAATTGACTTTGAGTGTTTGTTTAACTCCTGTTTGTTTGTTTTTTCCTTCTGTGGCATTATTTCCTTGGGCCTAGTTCATATGGAAAGTGAACTGATGTTAGGCCTAGGTATCAGTCCTGGTTCCATTGCTTGAAATATGTATGACCTTGAGAAATCTTATCTATAAAATGAAGGTAATATGAAAGCAGCAACATTTTTGGGTTTATATGGAATTTATATGAGATATATACAAACCTCACATAGTGCTCTGCAATAGGAAATGCTGAATAACTATTACATATAGTTATTATTATTATTTTTACTCCAAGTACAAATATTTAAAACATAACTTACTGATTTAAAATTCCATCTAGTACTTATTATTTCACTTTAACCACAAGCACTAAAATCATCATTTTTAAAACATAGCGATCTAGGGGCACCTGGTTGGCTCAATGGGTTAAAGTCTCTGTCTTCAGCGCAGGGTATGATCTCAGGGTCCTGGAATCGAGCCCTGCATCGGGGGGGTCTCTGCTCAGCAGGGAGCCTGCTTCCTCTTCTCTCTCTTCCTGCCTCTCTGCCTACTTGTGATCTCTGTCTGCCAAATAAATAAATAAAATATAAAAAACAACAACATAGCGATCCATACAAAAAAAGCATTAAAAAATAAAAAATAAAATTTAGCCCTTATAAAATGATGCCATATGTTTTTTAATGTCACTTTTTCTAGCAAGTGACAATTTTTTCTGAATGTATATTTACTATTCTATTTTTTCTATGAATTGCCATTCACTTGTTATTTTTATTTTTTGAGGGATAGTTATTGAACTGATGTTTCCTTAATAGTTTGAAAATTCTTTATCATATTTGATGATCCCATTAGTTTAATTTCATTATTTTTCTCATTGCCTATTTTTTCTTTATATGTTTGAATTAAGTACACATTCTCTTTAATATTTGCTTCCTCTCTATCCTCTTACAAATTTCTGTTTAATATAAAAAACAAGTTTTAATAACTTTCCTGTGATGTTTTGCAGTTTGAAGGAGATAAACAAAACAAATAACTCTTGTTGTTTTTATGTACTTGAAGGGCTGACAGTGGAAAAGAGATTATATTCATTCTCCAGTGGATGAAGAAACACTAATGAGCATCAACTTTGAAGGGACAGAGTCCATCTTAGTATTTTTTTCTTTTCAATTTTTGTGTTAACATCAGAGCTAGCTGTAGATGGAATTGGAATTACTTGTCAATGAAAATCATCAACATAAGCTTAACTATCACTAAGCAGGAACTGTAGAAGGTACTCAAGTGTCAGATGGTTGATTTGTGTAAATTATTATTCTTTGGATTTGTTCTGAAACAATTCCATGGTTTGTGTATGTCTCTAGTTATATTATCAGGTGTTATTAGTTAATTTCCTGTCTCATACCACTATCTCTATGTCAGTGAATCAATGTATAGTGTTCTGCACTGCATTTTTGCTTTTGTTTTTGTATATTTCTTCAACTTGACTGTGATCTCTTTGAGAGAAAGGACTATATGATTGAGTCATTTGTGCTTTAATATGTAGTATAGTACCTGATATACACTAAATAAAGGTGATTATGTGTGGAAAGAATATAAGAAAACATACAATGAAAAAATTATGAAAAAGTATGTGAATGTGTGGATACTTTGTTGAGACAAAGCAATCTTTATAGTTTTTCTGAAGTCTCACCAGCTAATTCCTTGGAAAAGGAAAAAAGTCATAATCTTCTCTTTTATAGAGAAAAACTTATGTTTGGCATATACATCTCATATCACAAAATATCTAAAAACTCAGTCTCTACAAAAAAAATATGTCAGGCATATTATGCCTGACAAACCACATGTGGTTCATTTTAGTTTAAGAAAAACTTTGTAAGTAAATGAACAACGTTTTTCTCATTGACATCCAGAACAGGAAATAATGTTCTTAAGATAATGAACATGGGGGCATTTTGCCAAGTATATTCTATAAAGTTATAAAATTCTACTCATATAGAAACTCAGTGTACAACTTCAAAAACAGAGGATTCAATTTTTTTTTTAAGATTTTATTTATTTGACAGACAGAGACCACAAGTAGGGAGAGACAGACAGAGAGAGAGGAGGAAGCAGGCTCCCCGCTGAGCAGAGAGCCCGACGTGGGGCTTGATCCCAGGACCCCTGGACCATGTCCCGAGCCAAAGACAGAGGCCCCAACCCACTGAGCCACTCAGGCGCCCCCAAAGGATTCAATTTTAAAGCATGCTAGTGTAAAACTAGCAGGTGATAAGAAAATACAGCTGAATAAGTCCTGGAAAAAGCTCATTGAATAGCACAGTCTGACACATTAGATCCTTTGAGTGAGGAACTGATTTTCTCTGCTTCAGAGAGCTACCTTGCCTGATGTCATACCCCTTCCCACTGTGGCTCACATCAATACCCAAATTTTTAGGAACTATAAAGACCTGATTTTAGCCCAACTAGGGACAATTCTGAAAGGCCATTCCAGCTCCAGAACCCCCTCTGA
The DNA here is from genome assembly GCF_902655055.1 of Lutra lutra. Lineage (NCBI taxonomy): Eukaryota > Metazoa > Chordata > Mammalia > Carnivora > Mustelidae > Lutra > Lutra lutra. The sequence continues at coordinate 188,589,231 of NC_062279.1, forward strand.
GTTTTCCAAGTTTGTTAGACCTAATTTACAATTGTATTAGTCAGCTTGGGTTGATATAGCAAAATACCACAGACTGGGTAGCTTAAACATATGATATTTATTTCTCACAGTTCTGGAGGCTGGGAATTTTAAGGTCAAGGTACTGGCAGATTTGGTTCCTCCTAAAACTCTCTTCCTGGCTTACAAATGGCTGCTTTCTCAATGTACCCTCAGATAGGAGAGATGAGAAGGAGAAAGAGCCCCTGAACCCTGCTCTGGTCTCTTCTTCTTGGAAGATTACTAATGCAATCCTGGGCTGCACCCTTGAGATCTAATCTAAATCTAATTACTTTTCAAGTGCCTGCCTCCGAATACCATCACTTTAGGGGTTAGAGCTTTAACACATGCCTTTGGGGGCATGCAAAAATTCAGTTCATAACAACAACTCAACTTCTCTCCCTGTCTGATTATGTTTTCTTTCCTTTCCTTATCCTTTAACATTGTGCACATGGAAATGCTTCTCAGAGTCTGTGTTTCAAAGAAACCAACCAGCAATAGAAATCATCACTCTTTTTGTAGAACACATTATAAATTAAAAAAACCAACTTGAGATAAGATTATAGAAAACGATCGATTAGAACTCTCTTTACTATTTTAAGGTGCTCTATAGTATCCATGATATTTGTGACTATAAGACAACTTTGTAAACTTAATATATATCATCACAATTAAATTGTCCATACAATACCATCATACTTTACAAATCCATTCTACATTTTTCCTTTACTCCAGTTATTTTTATAGGGCCACTTTATTTAATGGATATTAAACCACTATTCAGTACTGATTCATCTCTCAGCTCTATCATTTGGCAAAATTAAAGCTGATTTCTTTGTATCGACATTTCCTGATCTGTAAAACAAGAGTCTGATGAACTTTTTTTTTTTTTGAGTAATTGCTTGGAAGTCAAACTTTTTATGAAACTGCTTAATACACTTTAAAGCCTATACAAGCATAAAGATGATTTTCTTAACAATGTTATTGTTAAAGCTTCTTTAAAGAAATTGTAAATAATATTAAAATATTTCTGCCAATAGAAAAATGATTTTCTATAGAAGCTGAGGATCAGAATCAACAGATGAATTTTAATTAAAATACAATTTTATTTCTAAATTCATTCTATGAGATCAATATTATTCTAATACCAAACCCAGACTAAGACACTACAAGAAATTAAAGCTATAACCAATGTCCTTTGTGAGCAGTGATGCAAAAATCTGCAACAAAATACTAGCACACCGAATACAACAGCATATTGAAAGGATTACACACAATGACCAATTGGGATTTATTCCTGGAATACAAGGATCATTCAACATACAAAACACCAATCAGTGGACTATTCTGAATGAACAGAATGAAGGGAAAAACAATACATGATCATTTCAATTGATGTAGAAAAATCATTTGATAAAAATTGAATATCCTTCCTCCAGATCCCATCTTGTTTCATTTTTTCCATAAGAGACTCTTAATCTCACAAACAAACTGAGGGTTGCTGGGGGGAGGGAGTATGGAGAGAGTGGTTGGGTTATGGACATTGGGGAGGGTATGTGAAATGGTGAGTGCTGTGAAGTGTGTAAGCCTGACGATTCACAGACCTGTACCCCTGGGGCAAATAATACATTATATGTTAATAAAAATAATTAATAAAAAAATTGAATATCCTTTCATGATAAAAACACTAAAAGAATTAGGAATAGAAGAAAATTACCACAATATAATAAAGACTGTCTATATAAAACCCATGACAACATTGTAATCAATGGTGAAAGACTGAAAACTTTTGCTCTAAGATCAAGAAGGAAAAAAAAAAAAAGATCAGGAAGAAGACCAGGACGTTCACTTTTGTCACTTCTATTCAACATAGTACTGGAAGTCCTAGCCAGAGCATTTAGACAAGAAGAAGAAATAAAAGGTTATTGAAATTGGAAAGGAAGAAGTAAGATAAACTCTCTTTGGAAATGACATTATCTTAAACGTAAATTTCACAAAAAAAAACCTGTAGAACTAAGAAACAAATTTAGCAAAATTATAGGATATAATATTATCATGCAAAAATCAGTTGTGTTTCTACACATTAACAATGAACACAATTCAAAACTGGAAATTACGAAAACAATTCAATTTAAACTACTATCAAAAGAGTAAGATACTTAGAATAAACTTGATCAAGGATGTGAAACCTGTACATCGAAAACTACAAAATGCTGCTAAAAGAAATTTTTTAAAAAGGCACAAATAAGTGAAAGACATGCTGTTTGTTGATTAGAAAATGTATTATTGTTTAAAACGTCAGTACTTCCCAAAGTGATTTTCAGATGTAATGCAATCTATGCCAAATCCAGTGACTTTTTTTTTATGCAATAGAAAAATCCATCAAAATTTCAAAATGGAATTTCAAGAGACTCCAAATGGCCAAAACAATCCTGAAAATGAAGAATAAAGTTCTTGATTCCAAAACTCACTAGAAGGCTACAATAATCAAAATGGTGTGGTATAAAAACAGACATATATACCAATGGAATAGAATAGGAGGCCCAGAAACAAACCTTTGAATATACTGTCAAATTATTTTTGTTAAGAGTGCCATGATCATTCAATGGGAAATGAACAGTTTTTTGAACAAATGCTGTTGGGAAAACTAGGTATCTACATGCCAAAACAGTAAGTTGGATCCTTATCTTACGCCATATATAAAAAATAACTCAGTGAAGAGAAGACCTAAATGTAAGAGCTAAAACTGTAAAACTCTTAGAAGAAAGTGTAAGAGAAAATTATTTGTTGGGTATGAGATCAAAAGCATGAGCAGGAAAGAAAAAAAAATAGATAAGTTGGACTTTATCAAAATTTAAAAACTTGTTGTGCATCAAAGGATTCTATTAACAGAATGAAAAGGCAACCAAAAATGGGTAAAAATATTTTCAATCATATATCTGGTAAAGGATTAATAGTCAAAATATATAAGAACTCCTTCAACTCTACAACAGCAACAACCAAACAACCCAATTAGAAATGGGTGAAGGACTTGAATAGATATTTCTCCAAAAAAAAAATTTAAATGGCCAGGAAGCACATGAAAAGTTGCTCAGTATCAGTAGCTATTAGGAAAATATAAATTACAACCACAACGAAATATCACTTCACACCTGTTAGGAATGTTATTGTAAAAAACAAACAAAAAGCCAAAATGGAACAAAAACAAAATAACAAGTATTGGTGAGAGTGTGGAGATATTGAAACCCTTGTGCATTGCTGGTAGGAATATAAATAGTGCAGTCATTATGGAAAATGATATGGTGGCTACTCAAAATGTTAAACCTAGAAGTATCATATGATCCAGAAATTCCACTTCTGAATATATATTCCAAAGAACTGAAAGCAAGGACTCAAACAGATAGTTGTACACCAACATTTATAGTAACATTACTCATAATAGCCAACAAGTAGAAGCAATCCAATGTCCATTGGTGGGTGAATGGATAAACAAAATGTAATATATACATACAATGGCATATTATTCAGTCTTAACAAAAAATAAAGACATTCTGACATACTATAACATGACTGAATTTTGAAGACATTATACTAAGTGAAATAAGCCAGTTACAAAAGGACACATATTGTGTGATTCCACTTGTATAAGGTACCTAGAGTAGGCAAATTCACACAGACAAAAAGTAGAATGCCAGTTGTCCTTGGGGGGTAGAGGAGAATGGGGAGTTGTTGTTTAATGGTTATGTAATTTCATTTGGGGAAGATGAAAAAGTTCCAGAGATGGATGGTCATGGTGGTTTTAGAGCAATTGAATGTACTTAATGGCACTGAACTGTACATGGTAAATTTTAACATGGTTAAAAATGTTTAGCTTGGTAAATTTTATAGTATACATTTTTACTACAGTTTTTAAAATGTAGTTTTATAAAGGTATATATTTCTACAGCCTATCCAATCCCTACTAAATCAGAATATCTGGAGTGAGTTTCTATAATCAATGTTTATTAAAAGGTGCACAGATGATTCTTATTCAATCAGATTTGGAAATGTCTACTATGGACTATTTATGAGACTTCCTCAATTTCTCTTCTACTCTGAATTCATTCTTCAATGTAGCAATGCATCTGGTATAACTTTAAAAAATACTAAGAGTAGGATTAGCTGAACTTCTCATGTCATGCTTTATTATATCTTGATTCAGAATTCAGAATTGCATTAACTGTGTTGAGGAAAAATTTAATTACTCAATGGATCTCATTTTAATATCCTATCATGTATAGTATTGGCTGCCTGCAGTTAGCTTTAAAGGACAATCTATTATATCATTTTTATGGTCTGGAAAAGGGTGACAAAAGTGTTATCATAAACTGCATTTATTCAAATATATCTGTAATAAATTTATGGTAAAAGTATAGTTTCAAGATAATTAAAGCATCATGGTTTGACAAAAAGGACGAGACTGGAATTTCGAAGCATTTTGTGCCACCCCCTACACTAGCACTATAAGGAACACAATCATTGGTAAACCACTCACCTGCATGGTACCCTGAATATTTATTCATTAAGAATACCTTGATATCTTCACTTCTGTGGCTCCTTTATTTCAAATTTCATTTCCTTCGATTTTATCGTCTTTCAGTGAACCTCACTACAACTGTGACTACCTCTCAATCTCACTACAAGCTTATCCCACTGAGCTTTGTCAAACCTCTGTGAGCAAATTCTCCATCCCCAAACTTTCCCATAACCCTAGTTGATTTTTTTTTTGTAAGTAACATCATCTCACCATAAAGTCCCCATTAAAGATTGTCCCTTCTCTCACTTGTGTTTGTTCATGGTGATTCACATAGTAAGTGCTCAATATGTTTATATGATAGTTCAGACAGTCACAATAGGCTGACTCAATAGACAGTCACAATAGCCAACAACCTTGACTCGTGAGCCAAGGATCACCTGAAGTTTTCTGATCTTTCAGTCATTTGCTTCCCAAGTAATGGAAAGCACATTTTTTCACTTGAATTGCTTTCCAATATCAGAAAGTGTGGAAATTTTCCATTAAAAATAAGAATTTCCTTCTTCTGCATGTGGCTGTCCAATTTTCCCAACACCATTTGTTGAAAAGACTGTCTTTTTTCCATTGGACATTCTTTCTTGCCTTGCCTAATATTAGTTGACCATAGAGTTGAGGGTTTATTTCTGGGCTCTCTATTCTGTTCCATTGATCTATGTGTCTGTTTTTGTGCCAGTACCATACTTTCTTGATGATTGCAGCTTTGTAATAGAGCTTGAAGTCTGGAATTGTGATGCCACCAACTTTGGTTTTCTTTTTCAACATTCCTCTGGCTATTCAGTGTTTTTCTGATTCCATATAAATTTTAGGATGATTCATTCCATTTCATTAAAAAAAAAGGATGGGATTTTGATAGAGATTGTGTTAAATGTGTAGATTGCTTTAGGTAGCATAGACATTTTCACAATATTTGTTGTTTCATTCGATGAGCATGGAACATTTTTCCATTTCTTTTTGTCTTCCTTAATTTCTCTCATAAGTATAGTTTTCTGAGTACAGATTATTTGCCTCTTTGGTTAGGTTCCTTACACAGAACACAAAAATAGACTCAAAATGGATGAAAGACCTCAATGTGAGAAAGGAATCCATCTAAATCCTCGAGAATACAGGCAGCAGCTTCTTTGACTTCAGCCACAGCAACTTCTTCCTAGAAACATCACCAAAGGCAAGGGAGGCAAGGGCAAAAATGAACTATTAGGGCTTCATCAAGATCAAAAGCTTTTGCACAACAAAGGAGACAGTCAACAAAACCAAAAGACAACCAACAGAATAGGAGAAGATATTTGCACATGACATATCAGATAAAGGGATAGTGTCCAAAATCTATAAAGAACTTATCAAACTCAATACCCAAAGAACAAATAATCCAAGCAAGAAATGGGCAGAGGACATGAACAGACATTTCTGCAAAGAAGACATCCAGATGGCCAACAGACAAATGAAAAAGTGCTCAACATCACTTGGCATCCGGGAAATACAAATCAAAACCACAATGAAATACCACCTCACACCAGTCAGAATGGCTAAAATTAACAAGTGAGGAAACATCAGATGTTGGTGAGGATGCAGAGAAAGGGGAACCCTCCTACACTGTTGGTGGGAATGCAAGCTGGTGCATACACTCTGGAAAACAGTATGGAGGTTCCTCAAAAAGTTGAAAATAGAGCTACCTAAAGACCCAGCAATTGCACTACTGGGTATTTATGCTAAAAATACAAATCTAGTGATCCAAAGGGGCACATGCACCCAAATGTTTATAGCAGCAATGTCCACAATAGCCAAACTATAAAAAGAACCTAGATGTCCATCAACAGATGAATGGACAAAGAAGAGGTGGTGTATATATATACAATGGGATACTATGCAACCATCAAAAGAAATAAAATATTGCCATTTGCAATGACATGAATGGAACTAGAGGGTATTATGCTATGCGAAATAAGTCAATCAGAGAAAGACAGTTATCATATGAGCTCTCTGATATGATGAAGCTGAGAGGCAGAGAGGGGCGTTGTGAGGGATAAGGAAGGAAAAAATGAAGCAAGATGGGATCAGGAGGGAGACAAACCTTAAGAGACTTTTGATCTCACAAAACAAACTGAGGGTTGCTGGAGAGGGGTGGGTGGGGACAGGGTGACTGGGTTATGGTCACTGGAGAGGGTATGTGTTATGGTGAGTGCTATGAAATTTGTAAGCCTGGTGATTCATAGACCTGTACCCCTGGGGCAAATAAAACATTATATGTCAATAAAAATGAGAGAGAGAAAAGAATTTCCAGAATTCAAAAAGAATTTTGAAACGGAACACTGGTAAAAGAGCACTCATATTCCTATGTGGCAACAGATACATGAGGCCAGTAGTAGCTACCCTCCTAGAAGAAGCTTCTATTATCCACTTCACTAAAGTTTGCACTATTGCCTGTTCCTTCTTGTGTCTCATGTGGAAGTCAGTTCTGATTTACCACCATATATTTTTCTCTTCTTCATTGATGTACATTTACTTCTAGGCCTTATAGGCATTTGACGTTCCAAACTGTCCCAAACACCGTTATTCAGCGCCACTATTACTCTAAGAAATTGTCATTTATACTATCCACGTCACAGCTTCATCCCCACTCTTATCTACTATAATATCCCAAAATTTATATATATTATTGATATTTTCTGTAGTCTTATTTTCTAAGCTAACTTTTCCTAAAATGTTCTGCGAATAATTTAAATATGAATAGCTGTTCCTCTAGAGTAGTGGAATATAATTATACTTGGAAAAAAATGAAGCTAAGCAAAATTGAATGGGTCTTTGAGTGGGACTTTAAATGTTACTCTGCATTGTGGCTATCCTAGAAAGAGAAGCAGTCTACAGAATTTCCTAACTCATTAAACTATATTAAAAAAAAGAAACAAACAACAACCAAAAATCTCTGATATCATTCCTCATGGATTCTTATCAGTTGGGACAGGCTTTGAGTCATCTCCTTTAATTCCTTATTTTACAGATGAGGAGCCTGCATTCTGGGAAGGATAATGGATGTCTTACCATGCTTATGTTGTGCCTTAACTTCATTTTTTTATGATCCAGCCTCATGCTCTTCAACTACACAAAGTTTTTTTTCTTCCCACTTTTTTCAACTTATCACCCTCTTTATGAAGTAAAACCTTACTGCACTTGCCATCTTGCCTGAAGAAGAGACAAACATTTTAACAGCATTTTACCTAGTACATTCGAAGAGTGATTTTTCAGCTAGTATGGTCTGAAGAGGAAGGAGGGGCACTAACACAATCAAAAACACCTGGGGAATCTAGGTGACTTTATAAAATACACGCTCATATCCCCGAATCTTCTCATAGACATACTGGCTCCTGATGGTTCTGGTAGTCTCTTGAGGGGTACATGGCCATAAACATTTTTATTCATTGTTTTTATTACTAGACATGACTTTTTTGGTCTAAAGAAGCACTTACTAGAAATAGCCCATTCCAGTCGATTTTGGAATGAGGGGTTTTGAATAAAATGTTTTCTCCTAATAAAAAACATATTGTAACAGACAGCAGATAGATGAAACTTGGGACTAGACATTCAGTAGAAGAACCAGCATTCCAACCTGGCTTGATTTGTATGTGACATTAGAATTTATATGAAGCTTCTACATTAAAGCGTTCTTTTCACAAATTGGTGTGGTAATTTCACAGTTGTGTTTTAAGGATTATTTTTAAAAATATATCTAAAATGCTCACTGCGGAGTAGTTCCTTTCTAAATGCTATTCCTTTTCTTCTGCCAGTTAGAATGATTAATGAAATAAGCTACTGTTAGTTTCCTTATGGGAGGAAGAGGTTGAGGATTAGGGCAGTTGTTTCCTGAGAACATATTACACTGCTCTGGAATGAGGTGTTATTTGCCCTGTAAATGATGACTTGTTGCTTTAGCAGTTCTGTAGGGGAGGAGGAGGTCTTGCTTCTCTCAGCAGTCCATATCAATCCCTATACCTGAGTGACAGAATGCTGTGCTACATAAATACTGCAGAGTGGATGTTGCTTTATTATTTACTCCTTCTGAAGAGAAACATTGATCAAATTCAGCATATCTGTACTGGTGATTTATTATTCCATTTATTCTCTTACAAGAGGATTAATGATTGAGGTAAAAGTCCATTCAACTATTGGAGAAATAATATATATGCAACTTGGTTATTTATTACACCAAAAGAATTTTAAGTCTTAATATTACAGTGGGTTTAGGATAGCTTTGAGCAAGAAGTTTCAAGTTTCCCCACGAGTTTTGACCAAAGGGGTCTTTTATTTGAGTTCTTTTGTAATGAAGGGACTATGTCCCAAGTTCTAAAATTTACTGTTGTTGTTTAAAGCTTATAAATAAGTCATATTAATGGAAATAGTTTTAGGCATAGACAGTCTGAAACTCTGATCTTCTGAAAAGAAAGAATTGTTCCTACATGATGAAATAGAAGGACTAGAGAAGTGTCACTTTATCTGCGCCTTGAGAGATCACCTTGGGGAAAGCAAAATCTACAATGGAAGAGTGAAGCAGATGCCTCCCATCCTTTAGGTTTTACCTTTCTCTCAGCAGTCAGTGGGTCTATAATTCCTCTTGTTACTTTAGACATGGTACCTAATGCATCTGGAGATTGGATACTGAATATTGATCAAAGCTGCCCTACTTATTGCTGCTCCTCTACCTACTCCTTGGTCTCACAGTTGTTCACATGCTCCATTTCCTACCAAATCTATCAACCACTTTCTGCTTTCTCTTCTTTCCTTGTCTATTCTAAACTTAATGACTAATCTTTTGAGCTACACTCTCACCAGAATGTTTAATTCCCTTGTCCCCTTAGCTTTCATTCTGACCTGGTCAGAAAATTTCTGTCTTTGGTTAGTGCTGTAATTCTTTTTGTTGTTGTTGTTTGTTTTGTTTTTGCAACTGTATTTTTGTCAGCTGTTGCAAATATTCATGTCCTTAGCTGGACTCAAGTGCCGATCATCTGTCATTTTACATGGACTGGTCAGGCTTTCAACCATTTTTCTTTTTTCTTTTTATTTTTTTTTTTAAGATTTTATTTATTTATTTGACAGAGATCACAAGTAGGCAGAGAAACAGGTAGAGAGAGAGAGAGGAGGAAGCAGGCTCCCTGCTGAGCAGAGAGCCTCATGCGGGGCTTGATCCCAAGACCCTGGGATCATGACCCAAGCCGAAGGCAGAGGCTTTAATCCACTGAGCCACCCAGGTGCCCCCAACCATTTTTCTTAACAATGATATTAACCTTAACTACATTCTTCAGTTATGCTCCACGTGATAATCTTGCATTCAGTGCAACTGGAATTCCTTAGCTATGTTAGTTGGGTTTGACACATAGAGCAATAACACATAACCTACTGCTGAAGGGCAAAAACCAATTCAAGACCTATGGGCATTTTTATAAAGCATACAAGAGCATTTTTAAAAAGAGATTAAAAGGTATGAAAAAAAGTAAAATGTTTTTTAAAAATGTCTTCACGGGGGGAGGAGGGTGGGGAGAGGGTGGTCGGGTTATGGACATTGGGGAGGGTATGTGCTATGGTGAGTGCTGTGAAGTGTGTAAACCTGGCGATTCACAGGCCTGTACCCCTGGGGCTAATAATACATTATATGTTTATAAAAAAATTTAAAAAATTTTAAAAATGTCTTCAAAGGTGGTCTCCACAAATACAACAATATCCATCTTTACCTCCTTTCTTAATTTCAGGTCCTGAGACTTGAGATCTTTATCTTCTTAAATCTTACACTTCTGGGGCTAAAAACAAACTTTTTTTTCTGTCTCATGTATCTTGCCTGTATAATCACTCTTGGCTCCTTTTTGTCTAGAAACATATTCAGGTATTTTCTATTCCTCAAAAGAACCCTGCTTATATCATCTGTTTCTTTTAGGTTACCATCTAACTTTTGTTTTACCTGTGTCACCTAAACTTCTGGAAAAAAAATGGTTACCACTCCTTTCTATTTTTTAATATTTCCTTCATTCTCTAATCCACTACAATTTGGTTCTTGTTCTTAGGTCACTACCAAAATTTACCCTTGCCAAAACCATCAATAATTCACTAACACTTAAGTCCAAAGGACAGCTGTAATGTTTGAGACTCTTAATCACAATATCCATAATAATATTCATATTAATGAAATAAACATTTACTGACATTGTCTGGTATGTCTTGGTTACACCATGCATTTTATACTTATCTCATCCTATCCCCATAGTGACTCTATGAGAGAGATACTATTATTATCCTCACTTTACTGACAAGGAAGTTAGAGTCAGAGATTACGTAAATTGCTTGGTTACACTGTTACTAAATCAGAGCTGAACCTGAATCTCCTTAAATTTCTGTATCCCTTTATCTTTTGGGGGCCCTCCATTCTCTTTTTTTCCCAACATCTACAAAGCGATAATCCCGAATGTATTCCCTGGCAAATGTCTCCTCTTTTTTCCCTTTCCTCAATTGCTGGTCTCTAATATCTTTCTATCTCCTGAACAGTTTAATATGTATGTCCTGCAGGAAACTCATCATTTTCCCACTGAAGCCTTTGGATACATCAGGACATGTGGGTATTTTTTCTTCCTCTAGCTGCTTTGATGATTTCCTTTACCTGCAAGGAAATGTTTGAGGCTTATAACATGGCATGCAAAACCCATTATAATCTGTCCTCTGCTTACCCTCTAGCTTTTTTTGTCCATAGTTTATAACCCAGAATTTATTCTTTGTCTTTGTGGAGTACTTATAAGTCTTATACATACATGCTGGGTCGTTCCTGCCTCTTATTTTTATGGTATTGCCTATCTTTAATGCTTTTTTTTTTTTTTTACTTGTCTTACTCCTTTAGGCGGTATAAATACCACCTCTTCCTAGAGTTCTCTAATAACCCTCCTTTCTATTAGCTACATGTTTTGGTTAAATTTGCCTTCTCTCCATAATACTGTGTATACTAACTGCAGCACTTCTGTCTGCTATTGGGGTGACCTGAAGTAATGATATATTTCCCACCACTTGCTGCATGCTAGAACTAAGCCTGAGTAGCCCTGGCCATTGCCTGGGGATTTGCTGATTTCTCTCTTAGGGGTTAATGTTGATTTTAGTCAGTTTCCCAAACTTGATTGGGCAATACTTTGCCTTACTCTTCCTTCCTACTGGACCATATAGCTGAATTCCCAAGGGACTTGATGATACTGCAATTATGACAAACTTAAATTCTGATGAAGAGAACAAATAAGATTTAGAATGGGAGGCAATAAAATGCCATAGCAGAAGTATATAGGAGTGTTAAGGGAACACAGAGAAATAACCCTTTGCCTTTGCTACTGAGAAGGTGTCAAGGATGTATTCCTAGATTAATTGAATTTGAAGTTGGGTCTAATTTCATAAATGTAGATACTTTAAGTTTTTGGAAAATTTGAATCATGCCAGAGGTGCTGTATTTTTTTAAAAAATGAATTATTGCTGTATAGTCATTTTTCTTAAAACCATGATTATTTCTTTTGCTTTTTTATTATTTATTTAAATTCAATCAGCCAACTATAATACATCATTAGTTTTTGATATAATGTTCAACGATGCATTAGTTGTGTATAACACCCAGTGCTCCTCACATCACGTGCCCTCCTTAATGCCTATCACACAGTTAACCCATTCCCCCACCCACCTCCCTTTCAACAAGCCCCAGTTTGTCTCCCAGATTCAAGAGTCTCATATGGTTTGTCTCAAGAATAAACATTGTTAAAATGTCTATGCTGCCTAGAGCAAGTTTTTTTGAATGCTACACATTCAGTGCAATCCCTATCAAAATACCACTGACATTTTTCACAGAACTGGAACAAAAAATTCTAAAATTTGTGTGGAACCAGAAAAGACTCTGAATCATCAGGGGAATGTTGAAAAAGAAAACCAAGCTGGGGGCATCACTATGCCTGACTTCAAGCTATATTACAAAGCTGTGATTACGAAGACAGCATGGTACTGGCACAAAAACAGACACATAGATCAATGGAACAGAATAGAGAGCCCAGAAGGAGACCCTCAACTCTACAGTCAACTATTCTTTGACAAAGCAGGAAAGAAAGTACAATGGAAAAGAAGTCTCTTCAATAAATGGTGCTGGGAAAATAGGACAGTCACATGCAGAAGAATGAAACTGGACCATTCTCTCAGACCATACACAAGATAAACTCAAAATGGATGAAAAACCTAAATGTGAGACAGGAATCTATCAAAATCCTAGAGGAGAACACAGGTAGCAACCTCTTCAACCTTGAACACAGCAACTTCTTGTAAGACACATCTCTCAAGGCAAGGGAAACAAAAGCAAAACAAAACAAACAAAACAAAAACTATAACTGTTCCTTTATCGTTCATCTGTAGTTTCAAAGAATGTTAAATGTAGTCTATGCACAGTTGCAAGCATGGAGTAACTCCAGGGTCCTTGTCAATATTTTATTCCATTGCATTTGGTCTTGTTGACCACTCCCATTCTCATAGTGCTAATGTTTCCACAGTGCATGCTAAAAATGAAAAACATCCTTTGAATTTGGATAATATAGTATCCTGGTTGGAAACAACAAATAAATGTATTTGTAGAGCATTGGGTACAGAGCCAATCCTGGGCTAAGTACCCTATGCGTTTGGAAATACAAAAACATCTGTTATGTATGCTTTCCCCAATTAAGTATTTGTAGGTAAAGTTATAGAAACAAAATTTACAATATGCTTTTGACAAAGGGTAATGCACCATATTATATAAATAGATACTACATTGTTAGGCATGATGGAAATTGCTAGAAGGCAGAAGTCAATGTGAAATAGAATATTCGAATATTCTGTTAAGTCTCTTGAAAATAGAGTAGGGTGTAGATCATCAGGGAGAGGGGATGAGTAATGCAGTACGAATTAAGGTCATAGCGTATGAAATTGTACAAACAATACCAAAATATGGAGGCAAGTTCAGAAAATCTTTCAAAATCTATTTGTTTACGGTCAGCAGAGGATGCTGAAAAATGGTCTCTCACTAACCAAGGCTAATGAGATCAGTGTTTTGTTCACTTGTTTATTCTTCTCACCATTTAATATCTTACTGTGTCATAAATAGCGTCCAGGTTTTGATAAAGAACCATCACCCATGGGCATCAAGGCAAACCAAGTAAACATTTATAAGGAGCAGTTAGTTCCTTCCTTCCTGGCCTTGATTTTATTTACTCAATTAATTATTTAATCTTAACAAGGAACATAGCCTCCCTGTGCTCTCTTCATCCCTTTGAAGTAATCAGCAGTGAAGGGAGGCAATGCAGTAAATGGATTCTGTATGAAGGGAGAAGAGAATTGTGGATAACTGTTGTTTTAAGTACCGTGACTATAACAGCAGCAGCTTGGTAATAATAATAAAAAAGTAATTTATACTGAGCACATCTTATGAGAGGTTATTATATAGAGAATGATGACTGGTTGTTCTCCATCACAAGTAAGCACAGAAAAAGATGATCAGGATTTAAATATTAGTAGACTATATTATTGAAAGAGATAGTAATATTTTCCCAGAAAGACTTTAACATAAATAAGAATGGTCATTCATCTGTCAAGAACATTTTAAATTGAAGTCTATATGTGGCTAGGGGGATAGATTAAAAAATTATCTTGTAAAAATATTATCAGTATTTTTCTTGTAACTTAGAATCCTAGAGAATTGAGTCCTAGAATAGTAGGTAATGTGTTTAGATAGTGCTTTACATCATTATTTTGTTTTCTTTTTGAGATGGATGCTTGACTCCTCATATTCCAGTGGAGTAAATATACCATGCAGGGATTACAGCTTCTGCTCAATGCCACACGGTTAATTAATAATAATGGAGTAGGAGCTCAAAACTAGGTCTTCTGCCACCAAAGTCAATGCCTAAATTGTAGCTTTGCCATGAAGAGCCCTGGCAATATATCCTGTAATGACCCCCAAGTTATAGATAAAGAAATTGAGGCCCAGATAGCAAAAATTACAGAAATTTAAAAGGAACAGAATTTGAATCTCATGTCTTCCACATAGCGTTCATCGCACTAACTACAACTCTATCTTTCTTCTATATACAAAGGGCAACAGGAATGAGTGCTTATGCACCCATTCTCTCCTTGCACACTCAATTAACAGCAGGGACACAGATCTCTCCTCCCTTCCACTGCTCTTTGTCTTTTATATGAATGTCAAAGAATTCATAATGTTGTCCTCACCTCCTGTCTTCTAAAGATAGAGCATTCATCATGCTGATAGTCTACCAGGCTTTTGCTGATAAGTGTTAATATCTGATATTCGTGCTGATAGAGGTCAGAGGAAACCCGGAAGAAACCATCAAGAGAGTTAACTAATGTGTTGCTATTAGGAAAGGCATACAGTACTTTGTGGAAAGAGGCTGAGGAACGGGTGGGTGAAATACCTGAGAGTAAGGTGGGAGAGTAGAAATGGAAAAGGGATAAATTTGTAAGCAACTGCTAGACAAGAGGAACTCTCAAAAGAAAGATGTCTACAGAAGATTTTAAGGAAATTTTGCTGTGTTTGTGTAGTTTAATTCCTTGTCTTTCTTCTTGACCTTCCATCACCTTTACAAGATAATTCAGTAAAATCCTGCATTGCTCTTCAATACCTTTAAAGTCAGAATTACATTTTTGAAGTAATGAGGGTAATACTTCAATGATCATGTTATATGGACAGAAGGCTCAATTCTTTTGCATTATTTATATTTACATCTTTAAACACCAGATCTCATGCCTAATGTTAAATTTTTATTAAAATAAAATACTAAATAATTTTATAATCTTATGTATTTTATACATATATTTACACATATATAATTTTATAATCTTATGTAATCTTATGTATGCTTGAATGTATGTATGTATGTATGTATTACTTTGAAACTTGAAGGGCCCATTGCTTTTAGCTGTTAAAGGGTATTATGGTTTCTCTTTCTCAATATCTTTCCTGTTCTAGTTTGTCTTCCTGTACCATCTTTAAATTTCTGGCTTTAAATTTCTGGCTTTATCACTTCATGCTTGAAAGCTAACTTCAAAATAAAATCCATACTCCTCTTTTGGCATATAAAAACCATCATTATGTAGATAAAACCCAACCAGTCATCTCTGCCTCTAAAGGGCAGGGCCAAGTGTCCTGAATATAGGATACATTATACTGCTTAAAAGTCCCTAAGCATGCTGCTCTGCCTTTTGTCAATGACCTTTGCATATATCATTTTTATATATTTTTTGTTTGCTTTTTATTTTTCATCTGATGACTATAACTTTCAAAATGCAGCTCTAATTCCATTCATGTGTCTTCTCTGTATCCCCAAAGTGCAGAGAGCAACTGCCTTATTTGTGTAGTTTGAAGTTTTGGAGCCTCCCTTTGTTATGGCACATACCACAATATTGTGTAGTGACTGTCTTCATACCTATCTGCTGTTGGATTTGAGGATAGAGACCATGTCTTTTTCATATGTGTTTGCTTAGTACAGCACGTGGCTTATAATAGGCACTAATTAAAATTTTGTTAAATTAAATTGAATTTGTCTTTAGAGGGTCAAAGAAATTTCTCAAACTTCTTAAACAAATTACCTGGTATTTCCACCCAGAGCATTTCAGGGGAAAAAAAATACATTATAATTCTAAGGGCATATTCCTCCATTCCTTCATTTATGCAAATATGATTGATGGACTTCTTACTGGAGGTAGAATTCTTCTAAGTCCTTTGTCATCTATTGGAGAAGGTGGTCTACAGAAATCTTGTTTACAAAGAGCCAGGTTTTCTGAGATTTTGTGTTGTAACATATTTTGAGAAGTAGGCTACCACCAAATAGAGGTAGAGATTAAGCAAAGGAAGTAGGAAGTCCCCTCCCAGGTTATAGGGTTCTGAGTACTACATGCGTGATGGAGAAGATGGATGGACAGCACCAACATTTGTAGACCCAATATTGATTTCTAAATTATAACTCATTTATATTCTAGAATTCTTGCTATGTGGTCTACTGGTGAGATGGCCTAGAGCAGAATCTTTCCATTCATCTCAACCCCCTACCATCTAAAACCTTTAAAGAAGCAAAGACTGGTTAATGTGATCAATTAAATGGGGAGAAATAGGACAGCCTGTGTATTGTCTTAGGAAGAAAAAATGGGGTAGGGATTATTATCACATGTGCATTATTATCTTTTGTGCCTAGTTTGTAATAGTTTTAGGTCCATTTTAGCATTAATTGTCTCCAGAATCCCCTCTCCTGGGGCATCTCCTTCAAAACAGGATCACCAGAGATGTTTTCCAGAGTCCTCTTATAATTTAGTTCCTGAAAGTGAGCTGTTTTGTGGCATTTTCAAAAAACATTTACCTTCAGGGACCAGAAAGAGGAAATGTGTCTTATCTCCACTGCTGACCTATTAATTTTTGAGGTCCAAAGTTAGAGAGCAGTAAGAAGTAGTAAAACGTTTTCTGCATTCTCTTCAATATCTCCACCAGAACATTATGTATTTCTATAGGTAAGCAGATACCTATTTGTAATATAAAAGACACTGTAGCATGGACCTGAAAATGTTATGGAAAACAAAAACAAAAACAAAAAAACAGCCACTGAGAAGTCATTTGCTCAGGAAAATTTAACTTTTGCTCTTGTCAGTCCCTCAGCCAAAGTCTTATGCTCTAGAAGTTGCCCTTGTTGCTTAGAGGAATCCTTTGTTGAAAATGTGCTACAAGCTGATAAAACTCAATCTTGGAGTCTTTTTTTCTGTGTTTGATATTTCATTAAGAAGTACTGTGGCTTTTTTCCCCCTCTTTTTCTTTTTACTTTGGCCTCTGATGGTGATAGCAATTATCTCTCTTTCAATTTAAGTATAATTGAGCTTGAGATTAGCTGCTTACAGATGCCGGTTAACCTTGCTATGTGTTGCCTAAAAACAAATTCTAACTTCAGTTTGAATAGCACCTTTCACATCAGTGCCTCAAGTTGCTTCACAGTAATACATCATCAATATTTCACAACATGGCATCACTGAGCAGCATATTCAATGATTTAGCCATCACTTCAAATAATCTCAAGAAGCAAAAACCAGAGGAAAGCGGGTCTTCTTTTTTACTGTACAGATAAAAGATACAGGTTTAATATTTCCAAGTGTTTTATGCTTAAACCAGATTTAAAGAGCAATCAAGCAGAAAGGTGCAAAACTGTTCCGGGGAGGTGGGCGGAATCTGTTCCAGAGACACCATTCATATTTGTTTCAGTAAATTCAAATCAAACAAATATACAAACCAGTGCCTGTTGTATACATAAGTATTTATCTTATATTTCATTTGACACCATAGCTTTGAACAAAATCTATGAAAACATTTTTTTAGTTAAGAGTAAAATTGTAATTTTATTTGAAAAATTAATTAATTAACTTGAAAGTTAATTAATGATGAAAAGTCCTAATTACTACCTGGGAATGCAAAGGCCAGGAACAAGAAAGGTCAGGCCATATTTCTTTCATCTCCGCCTCACCATATGAAGTACTCAATTTTCTTTTTAAGATTTTATTTATTTATTTGACAAAGAGAAATCACAAGTAGGCAGAGAGGCAGGCAGAGAGAGAGAAGAGGAAGCAGGCTCCCTGCTGAGCAGAGAGCCCGATGTGGGACCCCAGCCCAGGGCCCCGAGATCACGACCTGAGCTGAAAGCAGAGGCCTAACCCACTGAGCCACCCAGGTGCCTCTGAAGTACTCATCTTATGCCTCTGGAATCCATATTATTTCTTCCCATCCTATTACATATCCCTAGTTCAAGTACTCCATTTTCCCTTGGATTATCTCAGCATTTATCTGACTGGTTTCTCAAATCTAGTTTTGTCTGAGTATTCCACCATACTACTGTATCTATTCCTCACAGTAAAGGCCAGAATGAGTTTTCTATCACTTAAATGGACAAGGTATCTCCTTTCAGCTAAAAATACCTTCTAGTCACTCTTCATGGATTTCAGGGTGTTTAAATCGTTAGCATGGTACACAAGGCCTTTTATAAATTGACATCTGCTTGCATTTCCACCCAAATATCCTTTTATTCACAAAATGAGCCCCCACATTGCCCAACACAGTGAAGTCTTCATAGTTCCCTCTGTTATATCTGGACTTTTGAATACATTAAACCTCTTACCAAAAAGATATAATATTCTGCTTACTCAGTTTCTCCCTCATTAGGGCAGGATCTATTGCATTCAGTCCTTAGTGCTGATACCTGATAGGCAATACCTGATTTCTGAATTGAATATAACTTAATATAAAGCAGTACAACTTCTGTGCCACTCATATGTTCTGTTTATTGAACAAAGCTAGACATAGGCTATGATATCAAAATTTTTAATTCTTAACAATTTACAGAAGTTATGAATCTCTTCTGAATCTGTTTAAAGCTATAGATTCTCTTAGTCTGAGAAGTCACCGACATTCTTACATGCACAGTTTTTATATAGCTTCAGAAAATTCATCATCATCTTGAATTCAGTTTAGGGATTTTCAGATAAAACCCCTTGCCTGCTCTAAAACGTTCCCATGTTGATAAACATACCATTGGGAAAGTTGTTCATTTGGGTTAACTTGCTCTGTCTCATCACAATTTAGAGAATCATTAAATCTCAGGTTTGGAAAACATTCTAAATATTATATAGCCCAATTTTATACCTCATACTTGGATTATCTCTATAATATTTATGCCACTTCTTTCCCCCTTTCATGATAAAATATATTGTTCAGTTAGAGCGAAATCACAATCTCCCAAGGACCACATCTACTTTGAAAGATTCTGACTGTTTAAGAATTATCTGAGACTTCTGGTTTGAAATCAGACATAATAAGAGCTTGAAAGCCATCACTTTCATCTTTAAAACAAGAAAAAGCTGGACAAACCAAAAACCAGTGACTTCTTTTGGACCCATCAGAGAACTGAGATCAAGGAGCCAACTATCTCCTTGAAGTGTGGGGAGATAGGAGCATCCAGAGTCATAGCCGAGATTCGCTTACCTGGAACAGAAGCCACTGGAACCACAAACTGGTAGGTACAATGAAATACTAATTCAGATAAATTTCTGGAGACTGGGTGTAGGCTAGCATGAAGAGTGAGAAACAATTGGGGGCCTTTGTCCTGGGGGGTTCCCCACACTATTTTGACTTTTATTTCCAGAAATTCTACAAGGTTCCCATGGTAAAGCTTGGAAGAGGATGTCTTTGTAGCTCCTGCAGGAAGAGAAGAGTAATCACTGTGAATGGACCCAGAGTTTTCTCCATAACAAAGGCTTACTCTCAGGGAAAAAGACTTTACCAGATCTGTGTCCTACTTGAGAACAGACATTGTTTCCATTTCAGGACTGTCTACCCTTAGTGTCTCACCAAAGTGTATGCAGGGAAAACAGAGTCAAAAGGTGTTGGGGTGGGGTGCCTGGGTGGCTCAGTGGGTTAAGCCTCCGCCTTCGGCTCAGGTCATGATCTCAGGGTCCTGGGATCGAGCCCCACGTAGGGCTCTCTGCTCAGCAGGGAGCCTGCTTCCCCCTATCTCTCTGCCTGCCTTTCTGTGTACATGTGATCTCTTTCTCTCAGTCAAATAAATAAGTAAAATTAAAAAAAAAAAAGGTCTTGGGGCTACAAGGAAATAGACTGTGAACACTAAGGCAGGAAAAAGTTGGAGAGGGAGCTTTACCACTGGAGAAATAATTTCATAGGTCACAGCTTAGAGACATAGGCCAGCCAAAAGACTGAGATTGAATCTGAAACTTATGTAATGTTTCCACCTATTCACACTTTATCACCACGCAAACATGGCTCCAGTATAGTAACAGGGGATTACAGCTCAAAAAACTGTAAGATACAGGCTTTCTCTCTGAAGATGAATATTTATGGAGTCCCAACATCAAGAAGGAGGACAAAAATAAAGACAAGAGAGTCCTATTTATCTCAGTTTCCATTACCTGATACAACATATTTGACTTTCAACAATTTATTTCAACAAATTTATGAGGCATGTCATGTCAGAAGGGAAGAGGAAACATAATCTGAAGAGAGGAAGAACCAAACTTAGATATGACATAGATATTGGAATTATCAATCAAAAATTGAAATTAACAATGATTATTAAGTTAAGGAATCTAGATGAAAAGGCAGACACTATGTAAGGACAAAATGAGTAATGTAAGCAGAGAGAAAAAAAAGTCCTAGGGAGGAATTAGAAGAAAATGCTAGAAAATAAATACACTATAACAGAAAAGAAGAATACTTTTAATGAACTCATGAGTAGATTTGATATAGTTGAACAATCAATGAGCTTGAAAATAGGTCAATAAAAACTTTCCAAACTAAATGGAAAAAAAAATAACAAAAAAACAAAAACAAAAACAAACAAAAAAAGATCAGAACTTCTAAGAACTGTGGGACAGTTTAAAAGGTATAACATACACAAAATTAGAATTCCAAATGAGAAGAAAGAGAATGGAGCAGAAGAAATATCTGAAGTAATAATGGCTAAGAAATTTCCAAATTAATGACAGACACCAAGCAACAGATCCTGGGAAGCTCAGAGACTATCATACTGACAAAGTAGAATAAATAGAAAAAATAAAACAAAATAAAAACAAAAAATGACCAGAAAACGCACAAAAAAAACTCCTACAAACATGGCATATCATATTCAAACTTCAGAAAGCCAAAAAGAAAGAGAACATTTTATAAGACTCTAAAGAGGAGAACAAAAACATCTTGCCTATGGAGGAACAAGGGAACAAAGGAATTAATTTTTTTTTTAAGTGAAAACATAGTTTTGCTATATGACCCAGCAATCATACTCCCAAGATATTTACCCAAATGATTTGAGACCATTTGTCTGCAGAAAAACCTGCATGCAAATGGAAGCAGCATCATATTCATAATTGCCAAAAATGTGAATCAACTAAGATTTTCTTTGGTAGTGAATGGATAAACACACTCTGGTATATCTGTACAATGGAATATTATTGAGTGATGAAAAGGAATGAGCTATCAAGCCACACAAAGACATAGACAAATCCTTAATTCATATTGCTAAGTGAAAGAATCCAATCTGGAAAGGCTACATACTGTATGATTCCAAATTATATATTTTATAAAAGGAAAACGTATCTATGTTTTACCATGTTTTGGGGAAAAGTTGAATAGGTGAAGCAAGAGAATTTTTAAGGTTGTGAAAGTGTTCTGTATGGTATTTTAATGGTAGAAACATGACACCATGAATTTGTCAAAACCTATATGGTT
The DNA here is from genome assembly GCF_902655055.1 of Lutra lutra. Lineage (NCBI taxonomy): Eukaryota > Metazoa > Chordata > Mammalia > Carnivora > Mustelidae > Lutra > Lutra lutra. Next base: position 188,611,139 of record NC_062279.1, read on the forward strand.
TTACAGATCAAAGAATGAACTTGAATGTACAAAAAATTGTTAAGTATTTAGGCAGTCAAAGAATCTCACTATGGAATATATAATGTGGAAAAGGAATCTATCTGTGGCAAAAATATATAAAATAGTTTACTGAAGGTAGTGGAAAGAATGGTGCTGATCTTTGCAACTTTGGAAATGAGTGGAGTTGTAAAACTAAAGACAATGTCTTCCAGTTGATAAAATTGTTTCCCATGGCCATTTAGGTTAACAATTTAAAGATTATGGAAGTGAATAGTGGATAGGGAAGACAGTTTCCACTGCTGGAGTGGAAGTTTACAAATAAGCAGGTTGAGGAGGCTAGCATGATCCATGTGGGAATGGATTAGAGTTTGGGGCATTAGTATGGCTTAATATAGGTAGATATGTGTTTATACATGAGTTGGTACTCCATATTTATTTCCTTATTCTTTCAGCTGAGAGGCACTAGAAACAATGATATTTCAGTGACAATGAACATATATAGCATCTAGAACTTGGTTTCTAGTATTATTCTCCAGTGTAGTGCCAGAAAGTAAGAAAATGAACACACACACACACACACACACACACACACACACACACACACACCAGTATGGTATGTCAGAGGGATATAGGTGCCAAATGAAAAGAGCTCCAATATAATTGCCAAAGTTGAAACAATTTGAATATTAAATAAATATCAGATTATAATCCAAAGTGTAAAATAACCATTCATGATCCCGTACTGATATAAATGACTAAATAAGAATAATTATAAATAAATAAATAAATAAATAAATAATAAAATATTATAGACAAATTTGCCATAAGGAATTCCAAATAATTTTATGCACATATTCTGACCTCAAAGAGGTGGAGCATAACTCCGCAGTCTTTAAATGTGGGCTACCCACAGTGACTTTCTTTCAAAGAGTAGAATATTGAAAGGGAAGAAAAAGTAATTCTGCAATGGAGAAACCTGACAAACACTGTCTCAGCCAGAGGAAGGTGATCAAGGTTAAGGTGATCAGCAGGGACAAGTCACATTGATAGTTTATACCCTTGGTATGATGTGATGAGAATGACACTTTATCTGTGTGATCTTCCTCCCCAAATCCATAACCCCACATCTAATTATGAGGAAAACATCAGACAAATCCCAATCGAGGGACATTCTATAAAATACCTGACCAGTACTCCTCAAAATATCAAGGTTATCAAAAACAAGGAATATCTGAGAAACTATCATAGTCAAAAGGAACCTAAAGAGATTTGACAAACAAATGTAATGTGATTTGCTGGATCAAATCCTGGAACAGAAAAAGGATATTAGGGGAAAACTAAGGAACTCTGAAAGAAATATGAGTTTTAAAAAAATAATAGTTTATAAATATTCATTAATGTTGACAAATATACTGTACAAATGGAAGATGTTAAAGATAAAGGAAACTTTCTGTGGGGTATATGTGAGCTTTTGTACTATTTTTGTAACTTTTCCACAATCTAAAACTATTCTAAACAAAACACATATTTTAAAAAGTTAATGTGGAAGAGTTCAACATATGCATATTATTTTATATAGTTGAGTTCACTAACAAGCCATTCTTTGCTAGTTAAAAATTAAATCCAGTGTAAGCAGTTTTTCTCATTGCCCTTTTCAGTCTGTTGAAAAATGAACTTGGCTGAAAGATAAATAATGCTGTTTTTTTTCTTTTGTTTATTGGATGATCTGCTTTTAGCAGAATTAGAATTAGATGTCTGAATGGTTGCCTATCCTTTTATATATCCTGAATTAGTGCCAGTTTTGTGATTTTTATATTAAAAACAATCTGTGGATCTACATTCTCTGTAATGTTAGGTAATTTATTGCCTGTTCTCACAATATCATAATTTTATACTCATGTACTTGATCATTTCAGGCAGTTATTTTTGTTTCATTTCTCCCAGGATTCAACTCCTATTTCTATTATGTTATTTACCAAAGTGTGTTATATCCATATGTTTTTCTATTACATTTAATTATGAAATGCCTGAAAGTATTTTTTTCAGTTAGCAACTATTACCAAACTCCAATATTCAGTGGCATACAATAATAAGTATTTTATTATTCCTGAAACTGAATTGTCCAGGGGTCAGTTGATCTAATCTGAGTTTAGCCGGAGTACTTTTTAATTTGTCTTTCTTTCTCTGCCTGGGATTAGAAAACTAGTCCAGATACATTGTGTTGGCCATAGGTGAAGAGAGCAAGTAGAGACAGGAAAAGTTTCTTGACAACTAGGGTTGAAGCTAAGGTACTGTCACCCTTGTCTGTCTTCTTCTATTGGCCAAATCAAAGTATGTGGCCATTTCTGAAGTCAAGAGCCAAGGAAATATTCTCTACCCACAGTGGGAGAGCACTCTTTTCAAAGGATGGGGCACTTGGGTGGCTCAGTCAGTTAGGCGTCTGACTCTTGATTTTGGCTCAGGTCATGATCTCAGGGTCATGGGATCAGGCCTCCTCATGCTCTGTGCTCAGTGGGGAGACTGATTGAGATTCTCTCCCTCTCCTTCTGCCCCTCCCCCTGCTTGTGGTCTCTTTCTCTCTCAAATATATAAATTAATTAAAATCTTAAAAAATAAAAAAAACAAATTTTTCAAAAGATATGGTATCAGAGAGGAGAAAAGGAAGACTAGAAGCACAATCTTAAAAAATTAAAAAAAAATTTCAAAAGATTGATATCAGAGAGGAGAAAAGGAAGAGTAGAAACACAACAACTTTATTTTTTATTCACACTCTTCTATCTTCTGATTTGAGAACATCCCTGACACATAGCAGGTATTCATTAAATTTTTGTTGAATGCATGGGTGAGTGAATATTTGGCTAAGTAGTGAGATACTTCACTTTCTGAGGTTTATAGGTACAGAGGGATGCACGTGTCTTTTGTACGTAAAACTTTAAGTGACTTAGAATCATTCTAACATTGTCATATTATCTTTATGATTCCCAGTCAAAAAATGTCTTGGTGGCATCTATGAAATCTATTAAATTTTAAGTATTCTGCTTATATTTTGTGTATGAGAATATAGCCTATAGTCACCTACCCCCCCCCCCAATTTTATTTTCTGCTTTTTTTGGCAATTCCTTTCCTCATAAAGTGTGTGCATAATAAACTTCCATGTTTTCTTGTGACATTTGTAAGACTCTCATCATACTGCATGACCTCTTTTTAGAAATAATCTTATTAATAAGATGTCAATGGGTAGAATCCTTACATTGATTTTTGTCTAAGAAGTGTTTTCTTATGTTGTTCTTTTCTTTTAAACAAAAGAAATAATAGCACTTCTTAAAACACTATCTTAAATTTTCTCTGAATTACATCTTGAGATTTTAACCAAAAAACATGTTATAGAAATCCAGCCAATGTATAGGAATATACTGATACCTCTAAGAGGTGACAAAGATAAGAATGATACTAGTGACCATCAGGTGATATCTGAGGAAGTACCACTATTTAGGTTTTAAAATCAGAGAAAACTGAGGGGTAAAAATAACAACTATACTTTTGCTAAAGGTGGTGGCTACTGTAGTAGCATTAATGAGATCCACCTTTGGGACTATAGCCATTATTCCCCTTTTGGCTGATGGCCCACACAGGTATCCCTTTCCAGGCTACCTCACCAAATACTCTCCCTGCCTACAAAGGAGTTTTGCACGCAGTGACTGGTTTATACAGGGTGCGAAGTCCTGGCCACTGGCTTCAATCTGAGGTGACTATGAAGGACCAGAGCTTCCTGGAGACCAACTGAACCTCTAAGCAACAGAATCTCAGTTGGACTCACCTTCTCCTTGGTTCTGCTTCCTTCTCCTCCTTTCAGGCATCGTTCTCTAGACCATTCCTCAATAAACCTCCAACCAGCACTTACATCTCCATCATGAAGTTGGCTTCCACGGCACCCGAATAAGCCACTGCCTGTAAGAATTAATTCCACTCACTTGTGGAGATGCGGACAACTCTGTCCCCTGTCTTTCCCTTCTTGTCATGTCACGTTTGTAATACAAGGAGTATATATTCTCTGGAGAGTCACTTAATTGGAGAGTTTTAAGCCTCACACATGAAGAGATACTCAGCTACAAATATTCAACACAAAGGATAATTAAACAACTGTTTTCAAATTCAAATTCAAATTCAAATTCCACACTACATAGGGAGATTTTTCACGTCCGTTGATAATTGCACACAGATGTACAGAATGTGAAAGAAGTAAAGCACTGATATACTAAAAACAAAATATGTAAATCTATGTCTTGATCAACAGGTTCCTGTAAGTCTTAAAAATAACAATGGCAAAAACAAATGCTACAGGGAATTTGAATTATTGAGTATGAGACCCAGAAAAAGATGATCAATTATGAATTGTGATAATATTTCTAGCTATTTTTTTCAGTTGAATGTCTTATCAATAGTTGCAACATGTTTTCCACAAGAGTGAAAAAGGAATAAGCAGGTTTTCAGAAGAGAAGACCATTCTTTAATTGGACGTAAATAATAATAGACATATAAATATGCTTTAGTCGGAAATAGCTGAAGAATATATAACATTGTCCTGAGGAGTCAATACACCTTCCAAAGCACCAAAACTCTTTCTAAAATGAATCTTTAATTTCATAGACTCTAGATAAATAAATGTTTTTCCTCCATATTAAAATACACATAACTTTTTAATGCTGCTTTGTAAACTTGTGAGGGGAATCTATCACCCATTTTTAATTATCTTAAAATGAAATAGTGGCTTTATTTGGCACTTGAAAAAAACAGTGCTTTATACACAGCAAAGAGAAATCAGGCTCTATTATACTCGGTAATATTACATGTCATTGAGTATAAAATATAATAGCTATTAAGGAAAACATGGAAATTTCTAGTTTAACTGCAGAAACATGGCTTGTATGTACATACATATATACAGTTACCAAGGTATAGTTTTGTGTGTAGTTGTAGGGGCATGCATGTATGTGTATATTTGTGTGATATACACATATGTGTGTGCTGTTGAACAATGAATTAGTCTATACTAGGGCAGGATAGTCTATATTAGGGCAGCAGAAGGAAGATTCTACATATCTTAGTCTAGATTAAATATTGATTTCCCTAGAAGGTAGTGAATTAGGGAATGAAAAAATATTAAAGTGTCAGTACTATAATCAAGCTATCCAATACATTTATTGAAGGTATTTTTATGTAGTTTTTAATACAAAACACTTCCTTAAGTAAGAAAAGAGCTGGATCCTTCCTATGAGCAGTTTATATTCTAACAAAATCATAAGCATCCTGATTTATACCACATTGATTAACTTAATGTTAGCAACATAAATACTTGGGGACTCCTTAATCCAAGCTTCTCTTCCACAGCCACCAGGCAAATATTTGAACAGGACACCTGCATTCTTAACTTGTATTTTTAAAGACTGTCAACATCCACAGGAAAACAAAAAGAATCCCTTCTGCAAGTTGGTTCTGGCTCCCTTATTGATTACATCCAACTACTGATAGGATGATTTGATTCTCTTTTTTTTCCTCCTACCTTTCAATTCTTTCTCTTTCTCCCTCATTCTCTATCTCTACCTTCTCCCCACAACAGGGAGAAATTTTATAAATTATCCACTTAAGGTATGTTACAATAGGGTATAAATTATGCAGACTGTTGAAAATCTGAGCCTGGAATGCACCACTGCCGATCTCCTGGCCGTATCTCTGTAAGGATGACAGTGCTGAGACTCAAATTGAGGTCCCCTTCCACTCCTGCTCCCAACCCCACTGAGCCTCTGATGCTGTGTAGTTTCACAGTTTGACACTAAGTTTCCATTTAGATGACTATGGCTAACTAAACTCTCCCTGCCTCATATTCTTTCCCACTAGCATCCACTGGAAACATAATACCCTTCAGTAATCTTTCCACTCCTTTACACACATTTCTACACTATTCTGCCATTGAAATTCTGAAACCTCCCATCCCAGCACCTACTTCCATGATAAGCAGCTTTACTAATTCATCAGCCTCTTCAGTGACCATCCATCCACCTCCTGCCTTAATAAACACTTGTTAATACACTGATATTATTGCTATTATTATTATTATTATACATAGAAATAAAATTTTTGCCATATCCAACATGGTCGAATGCCTGAAAGTCAGGTCAGCATTCTTCTACCTTTTTATGACCATTTCTGAAGCATTACTCTACTACCTCTAGGGAGAAAGTTCTCCCTCCTCTGTAGTCAATACTGCATGCCTGTGTCACCACATCTGCTCATTGCAATTACCAGCCAACATTATAGTCAGTTCTTTTTATCCAACATAGTCTTATGTTTTCTCTCAACCACATAATTCTAAGCATCAGGGTGATTTCAGTGTTCATGTTGATAATGAATCTAGTCCCTTAGTTCTTTCTGTTCTATGTGATATCCTGAACTCAATGAAAGTTCATTCCTATCTGATTGCGAACAACACACACTGTCACTCTGTAACTCTCATTATTATTATAATCAGAAACCCCAAACTCCAACATTTGACTTTTTGTTTACAGCCTTAATGATCTCAGTTCTTCCATACCCTCAACATCGACTTTATTTTCTTTATATCACATATCCACTTCTACTTCCTTGATGCCCCAGTTGTCTCTCAGTAGTTCATCTCTCTTTTGGTTTTACTTTTGTTGCTCGCAGGGTATGTTTTATGGTCCCTGACCAGTACCATCAACTGTGTTGAATCCCTGCCTCTGTTGCCTCCTCCCAGCAAAACTACAACCCTGGGTGCATGCTAGTGATGTCCCAGGGCTAAGGGAGTCTGAATATAACAAGTCAGCCCTCAAGATGGGCGCAACCACAAAAATTATATTCTCCAGACTTAGATGGTACCTCAGTCTTGCACAACAATCATTTTACTCATGCTTCCTTAATTCTGGTCTGCACAACATTTGCACTAACACTTCAATTGCCCCCCCTCCCAAACATCTCTCAACAGACTTTACTGTCCTACTTCCTATTTCAAAACAACTGAGACTTCTAAGTATTAGTTGCCTCATTCTCCTGCCCCAAATTCATTGCTCTCAGAATGTGTCCTCACTCCCTTTCCTATAATCCCAAAGGAAAAGTTGGTAAGCAGCACCAGTTGCTACAACTGGCAACCCTGAAATTATTTAGCCCTGCAATCAAAGCTACATGTTTCTGTTATTCTATTCATAATTTCCAAATCTTCTTTGTTTTTGTTTGTTTATTCTCATGTATCATTTTTCTTAGCATAACGGTGGTTGGCTTAAAGACTGCTTTCACTGTTCAGGGAGGCTCAAGGTTGCCCTGTGTTCATTAGGGACCTGCAGCTCAGGATTCCCTTTTCTAGCTGCTCCTCAGAGGACATGCACACAGTATTCCTGACTACCAGGATGACTCGGATTTTAGCACCTCTTTGCCTATCTTTTCTCTGGTCTTCGCCTTAAGCTTCTGACAGGTCTTATTGGTATCACATCCAGCTGTTAGACTCTATTAATTTCTAGCTAACAGTTCAATTGTTTTCAACAGTACCCTAGGTTATACTTTGTAATAGTCTGAACCAAGTAAAATAGCGGAATGTTACTAGTTTTTCATACTTTCCCCATCTTTCCACTGGATGAATAGAAAGGATGGATGCACATGATACAGAACGCTTGCACTATAGAGCAAAAGCTGGCGGGATTGGGAACTCAGTCTTCACCAGGTTCCTCATCTGTATCCTCCCCGTTTGTGTCACAGTGTGTGTTGCCCCGGAGGTGGCAACAGAAACTGTTGCTGTGGTATGGCTGCCACCACCACACAGTATAAATCTGCAGCCCAGAGTTGGGGGGATGGGACATGCCAATTTTCTTTGGCTGTCAAACCTACCCAGAATGGCTCTTCCAGCCCAGGAGCTGAGGAAATAGAATTTGTATTTTGGCTGCTGAGCCTAGCCCAGCAGCTCTTCCTTATGACAGAGACTTAAAGATACAGGGGATTGCATGTAGTCTTCATTTGTATCCTCTTTAGATAGTAAATGTTGAGAGTAGGGGAATTGGTCATGCTGCCCTGATGCTACTGCCCGCTTGGTATAGGGCTTTCACAGCACAGAGCTCTGGGAAGTGGAAGTGATGTTCCCTGGCTGGGGAATCCAGCCAGAACAGTTCTTCCACCTCAGGGATCTGAGGGAGATGGAAACTGCTGGAACAGTCTTCTGCAGCACAAACTGCAGGGGTATGGATGGAGCCCTTAGCTTGAGTGCCATGGTATCCCATCCTTTTCACTAGGCTCCATAGATTATGTTGAATTAATGTTTCTTGAATTGTTGCAAGCTCTTTGATCAATCTCCAGAGAAGTTGAATGATTGGCTTTGCTAATTTTGACTAGTTTAATAGATGTCTCTCTGGGGGGTTAAGTTTCCTCAAGCTTCTCACAGTGCCATTCTAGAAGTCCCATTTCTGAACTCAAAGTTTATCCAAAAATCTGTTTTTCTATTATTAATGTCACTAAATGAATCTGCTGTACAGCCAATTAGCCAAGCAATAAACTGTAAGTTTTCCTAGATTTCTCAGTTTACTTTACCTCCATAGCCAATTAATGACTAGTTCCTAACAATATTACTGCTTAGATTAGTCTTAAACCTATTTCTCCCTAGTTCCACTATCACTATCCTACTTAAGACTCTCAGCTCCTTTCCCCTACCAGATTAGAACAGCATCCTCAATAGTCTCCATGCATTCATTCTTGACCACTTAAATCTATCATTACTACTCCATTCAGAATAAACTATATAATATGTGAATCATATAATCACCTGCTGAACACCCTTTAATGACTTGCCGATAGAATGAATTACTAACTCCTATCATGGTTTAATGGCCCCACCCATAAAGTTGCTCTACAGTCTCATGTCTTTCCACTCCTTTTTCCATTCTTGCCTTTTATTTCCTGGTAATGAAAAAAAAAAAAATCTGTGTGTTCTACTTACACCATTTATTTTACATTTTCATTTCATGACTTTGGAATACTTTTCCATCTTTCTTTCTCTTGATAATTTTGTCATTCTTTAAGACTCAATTCAGGTATTTTATTCCCCAGAGAGGCATTTGGGATCCCCAGATTAAGCTAAGTGTCCCCTTTTGTGCTTCTCTAACCCTTCCTCAGAACTTCTTTATGTCACCAATTTTATTACCTGTGGAAGTTCTTCCTGCCTTACTCCATGAGTTCCTTGAGGCAGTTCTTTTCCTTCAACTCCTCAATGGCTACTTATTTTTCTGAGGATGGACAGTGAAATCCTTATGATGACCATTAAGGCTCTGAATAATCCACATGATCTCCTTTTTTGAGGCCTTTGCAGATGTTGTTCTTCAGTTTGGAATGGCCTCTCCCACGCTGCCTCTTCTCTTGTTTCCTCTTAAAAGCTGACACACACATTCCTTCTCCTTGTTTGCTCAAACTTATATTTCTGCTTTCACTTTAAATACCATTTTCTCAGTGAGGGTTTCCCTGACCCTAAAATTACATTAACTCACTTATATTCCCTAGATACCCCTTTTACTATTTCTTCATATCAGTTTGTAATTACACATTTTTCTGATTATTTTATTAATGCCTATCTTTCTCTACAAGGATTTAACTCTATTGGCAGGGGTTGTGTTTCTTGTACTTTCCCTTTAATGCTCTGCACAATGCCTGGCACTTAGAACACAGTCAATACCTAACAGGTTGAATAAGCTTGTGAATGGCTAATTTACTTTTACTCTACTCAGTGTTTCACATATAACAGACTTTAAATTATGCTTTTTGAACTAAAATTAATATTGCAAGAGGCTGACATTTGTGAGAAATTTAGCAGTGAAAAATGAAACTATTAGGAAACATACAAAACAAGTCATATTCATATTTCAATTTTCAACTTTCCACTGAATTATTTTTACTGGCAAAGAAGTATATTTAATATATTCAGTATTTTGGGCCTGTCAATTTGATAAATGAGGCTTAGATTTCTATAAGTATATGAAAATATCAGTTTTCTTTTTCTCAGCAGAATCTCTTCTGTGAAGTCTTAGTTGGAGCCCTCCCACTCCTGACCTGTCATATCTGAGTAAATCAACTCTGCCCAGACACGTTCTCTCTATGTGTAGCACTCGTCCTTATCATCTCACTTGAGTATATTAGATTATTTGCTTACATACCTACTTCCTGTGCCTGAATGTGGGGTCTTTGTCATTTGAATTTTCATATCCTCGGCTTCTACCATGGTGTCTGGCACAAGTAGGCTTTCAGTTATTATTTGTCCAATGAATTAGTGAATCAAATAATGAATATCTCAGGATCAGTGAATGCTTTTCATAATGGGAATTATAACAAATGGCTTAGCCTAGAATTACTTCATCTGAAAAAAGCTGTTTTCCTCACAATAAGTAAGCCAAACAATTAATATATTTACTAAATTTTCTTTCTGCTTGACATATTTCATGCTCCTACTTTTAATGTATCTGTTACTTATTCGTGTATCTGCTTCACTGTGCTATCTTCTCTTGTGGGAAAATTTTACTAATTTTGAATAAAAACCCAAATCTAAAAGTGACCATTAGGATAATTTATTGCAATGAAGAGAGTGTGATTCTAATTACATTATCAGAATAAGAGTAATTGTTCTTGCATTTCCATATAGCAACTTTCTTTGAAGTCTCTAAAATACCTATATAAAGGAAAAAAGAAATTCTCAGTCTTGTGATGTAATTCTTTAAGTGGTTATGCTGGTCAAAACCTTCCTTCACAAATTATAATGATATGGTAGAATATAATGGAAAATAACCACTATTCATTATTATAATACTTATTATTATAATAACAATTATATAATATTTTCCATCAAAAATTGTATTAGTACTCTGAAGACATTTCATTTATTTCATGATATAAATGAACAAATGCATGTATTTAGGTTGTTACCTACACTTCTTTCCCAGGCTAGACTGATTAGTGCCTCCAAATAGTCTGCACTTTTTTTTATTCATTATCAAAGTAGGATTGAATTAATATACTATCAAATATGCTATTGTACTATGTACTATGTAATGTTGTGGGACACATGATACATGTGGATTCTTAACCTCAGGCCAGGTTTCAGAGCATCTTTAAAGCCCCTGAGATCTACCACACAATTTCTTTTTGACATTGACATTCCTGGGAGAGGGTTGGTCTTAGAATAAAAAATTAGCAATTCTGAATCCCAATTCTCAGGAGCAACTCTTATCACCCTTTCACTGAATAGGTATAAAGCCTCCAATACAAATCCCCATTCTGAGCCCTCTCTGATTTAGCCCACCTGTTACACATTCCATTAACCTAATGATTTGCTTTAACTCAAATAAATTATTGGTTGATTAGGAAATTTGAGAATTCTGCCCTTTACAGAAGGACAAATGCATTGTCCTCTTTTGTCCTCAATGCATCAAATGCATTGACTCTTTTTTATTGCCTACATTTTCATTTTTAATGTTTTTGTACATCTCAGCTATCAACTCAATACAGTCTGATAAGTGAGTGAGATTATAATAAATAAGAAAGTGTATTATTTGGTAGAGCTGGTAGCACATGAACTAGGAGATAGTAAGAGCACACTGATTGAATAATATGACATCCTACAAGCCGCTTAGAGTGAAAAGCTTTTTCAGACTGAGGTGTTAACTCTTATTTCCTTTGGTATAGACTTGGAAAGGACAGCATTTAAGACACACCAACAATGTTAGAGCACTGCATCATAATAGTGATAATAATAATAATAATAACAACAAGAATAAAATGCACCAAAGTGAAAAGAGTAAAAATAACATGTCTCGTAGTCAGTTACTTTTGTGTAACCAATTGCAGAGGCTGACTTGTAATTATACAAGAAAAATGAAAGCAAACAAAACTAAAACATGGCTTTATCATTTCCCCCAATAAGATTAGGTTTAGTTCAAACAAACCGACAAACCAAGAGATTTAAAGAGAAACAAACATAAAAAGATTGCTTATGAAGCTATTTCCCATGCTCTGTTGGTTCACATTTTCATCTGTTGGGGTAATGACATCTTTGATAACACGGACAAGCGCACAGAGAGCAGCGACAGCAAACTGGCTGATTTACACAATACAGTTTGCGGCATAGGAATTATCTTTGCATGTGAATTTTTGCTCCATCTAGGCCAAATGCCATTCCAAAAAGCAGCCTCATTTGAACTTCTGCGGTGTACTTAATACGCTCTGGATTTCGGTGACCGTGGCAGAACAGAGGCTGAACACTACCCAATGTCAAAATGTGTTTTCCAGTTCTATGTCAGAGTCCTTTAGCACTGCAACATTTGTAATTTCTGAACAATTCCCATAAAACTTAGGGGTTGTTGACCTGAACTAAACTCCCTATGGCTAGCAATGTCATTCTCTCTCTCGTTTCACTTTCCAGGTTGATAAAAATCAATACTTTCTCTCATAGAATTCTGACTTTCCAAGCAGCGTTCAGGTTCATGTGAAATGTGTGGAGCAGAAGGAACAGGAGCAGTTATTTCATCATCCAGAACTATTTCTTGTGTACATCCAAGCAGAGAATAATGCTAGAAATGTTGTGAGAAACAATAATTTTGAAATTAGTCAGTTTTGGATTTTTTAATTAATTATTTTTTTTAATTAATTTATTTTTTTAAATAAACATATAATGTATTTTTATCCCCAGGGGTACAGGTCTGTGAATCGCCAGGTTTACATATTTCACAGCACTCATCATAGCACATACCCTCCCCAATGTCCATATCCCTACCACCCTCTCCTGTCCCCCCTCCCCCCGGAATTTTTTTTTTTTTTTTGATGGAGTGTAATTTTTAAAACATAGTTCACTGTGTCATTAACATCTAGCTTCAGTCAAAATCCTGTTAAAATCTTGGAGCATAATGCCCATTATTAACTCCCATTCTATATTTGATTTCAATTATTGCCAATTTACCCTGAAAGAAAATGAAGTTTATAGATACTCTACACTTAAAAAAATTTTAATGTGAAAAATAACATAAAGCTATGATTTCCCATTTGGTTTTACTTTGCAATCTCCCCTTTAAGAATGAGGAGAAATGGCTTTGCAGGAGACTCTTCTCATTTCTTTCCTCTTGGAAGAAGATCTTCATGGTGTATAGCTTTTTAAAAATTAATGCAATTGGAAATTTTGAAAATGGTTCCATTTCCTATCATCTGGACTGGCAAAAGAGAATTTAATCTCTTCCACATGACAAGTCACTTCCCTGCCATACTCTGGGAGTTGGTAAATTTTTTCCTATAAAGCACCAGATAGTAAATATTCTAGCCTTTGTGGTCCTATGTTCTCTGTATCAACTACTCAACTTCTGCCATCTTGGGGTAAAAGCAGCCCATAGATAACAAGTAAATGAATGAGTGTAGCTGTGTTCTAATAAAACCTTATTTACTTAGGTAATGGGTCAAATTTGGCCCATAGGCCATAGTTTGACACTCCCCAATCAAAGATAATGATTCTCAAACTTTAGTTTACATAAGAATCATCCAGGAGCTTGGTCCAGACCTAACTGGGGTCCCAGCACATACCTAGTAAATAGAATAGATGCGTTCATTTTTTTTTTTTTTAAAGATTTTATTTATTTGTCAGAGAGAGAGAGTACACACAAGCAGGCAGAGAGGCAGGCAGAGAGAGAGGAGGAACCGGGCTCCCTGCCAAGCAAGGAGCCCGATGCGGGACTCAATCCCAGGACCCCAGAATCATGACCTGAGCCGAAGGCAGTGGCCCAACCAACTGAGCCACCCAGGCGTCCCGAATAGATGCGTTCTGATTCTATATACATGACATACATAAAAGTAGATTCCTGTATTTCATAAGAAATAATAAAGTGAGACTAAGGGTGTAACTGAGTTCCTGGCAACTTCCATGTTGTAACATTCTGAAGTGGAACTCTGTAGGAAAGTCATGTTTGTAGAGAATCCAGGTAGAAGCAGTCAGTCCCAGAATGCAATGAGGAGAAAGAAGAGATGGGGGAAAAAAAAAACCTGTCATTAACCAGATTCAGAACATTTGTACTTAATGTGACGGGGAAAAAAATCAAGGATGTTAGTTCTACAATGACTGTGCCTTAATTGGATTCTTTTAATAGTGTGAATAGAGGCTTCTAAATAAACCAGTGTGAGATTCTTCAGAATCTAGGGAATTACCTGTGTACAAAGCCGGATGTAATTAATCAGTTCTGCCCCAGTGTACACAAGAAAGGCTATTAAACCACAAAGGCCTGTGATGTGGTGGTATGTGGAATGGCGGGCGGAAGGCAAGTCTAGCATTTGCACAACAGAAGACAGCACGGTAAACCCAAAAGGAATCCTACAGGCCGGTGCCCAATTCCAGGAGGTTATTTGGTATAGGAATGGAACTGAACTAACACACACACCACATTTGTCTTCTTTACTGTTATATTGCCACTGTGCCCGGCATAAATACACATTTATACTAAATAAATATCAACTGACTGCCTGACTCAGGACCAGGGGACAACTAGTATGGGAAATATACCAGACTGGGGAAAAAAATTGTGAGCTCCTTTATACCTATGATATAAAATTTAACACTTACAAAGCTATCACTGGAATACATTTCCATCCCATGTAATGGGATTAAATGCATGGTGCCTTTCAGAGTTTCAGGGTGAGGCCCACTCCTTAAAGTGCTTACCTCATGTAACTCAGAAATCCAGATTATTCTAAGGAGGTTCATTTGCAGTTAAGTTAGAGAAGAATTTTTCACCAGTATTTTATCTCATTTATATTTCTAAGGAAATCTTTTACCACTGGGGATCAAAATGCACTACTTACTTTATTTATATGACTGTGTTATGACTGACTTTTATCATTTTTATATACACATTAAATATTTTAGTTCCAGTTGATTAACCAACAAACTATCAAAACTGCAAAGAAGGCATTACTTATTCAGTAGAGAAAATAATATAAATAAAGGAACATTACTTTGCTAATGCCTGGCATGTGAGAAGTCTTTGCTTTAATGAAAATGTTATAATTATCAACTTTAAAAAGTACTAGATTTCTTTAAGCATGCAAAAGGATTGCCTTACCCTTCTAAATCTTATTTTTTTCTAAGGTGCTGGAGATAATATAAACTTGCAGACTAATGTACATACATCAAAAATCCAAACAGAAATGATCTTTTAAGAAAGTAATCTGTTTCTTAATGCTGTTTCTTCACTCCACACTGTTGCATTAACTAGAAATGACTTATTTTCTCACCACAGAGCATGTCTCACCCCAGTTCCTCTTATTCCTTTACTTGTCTGATTCAACTTTCAAGAGAAGACTCCAGGAACGACTTGAACACTATATGCACATAGGAACTCCCTCTGAGCTACTCTTTCGCATGAATTCGTGTGTGTGTATTCTGTTGTACACTACCATGCAATCATCTCCAGAGTAGAGTGCAAATATCTTTTTTTATAAACAGAATACTATACACCCACTTTTACTCCCCCCTTTTTTCACTTAACGATGTGTCACAAAGATATCCATACTGGTATACACAGATCGTTAACAGTCCTTTCTCTAACGTTTGCACAGCATTGCCCAGTGTGAATACACAAGTCAGCAATTTGAGTTTGCAAATGGTGCCATGATCATCCTTCTCCTACATACATCTTTTTCACATTTCTGCCAGTGTGTATTTTAGATAGATTTCTGAAAAATTGCAGATTCAACAGATTCATTCATTTTGCAAAGTGTTGACAAACCAGCTATGTCCAAGAGTGTTTGCTTTCTCACCTAAGAGAATATGTTTTCGAGAATATGTAGACTTTTCCAACCTGACAGTAGATGAGTATGTCAATGTAGTTTCAGTTTGCTGTTCTCTTATTACAAAAAGACTGAACATCTTTTTCTCAAGGTTAAGGTCGATTTGCATTGCTTTTTCTGTGAATTATCTATTTTTCTGATGGTGTTGGTCTTCTGTTTTTAGAGGCTCTTTACATATTAAGGATATCATCTCTTTGTGATAGAATTTGTGATTATTTCCCACTTTTCCAGTTATCTTTTCTTCTTTGCTGACATGTGTGTTGGCATACTAGAAATTTATTTTTTTAACTTTTTTTTTTTTAAACTTTATGTAATTAAAATTGGTCTTTTATTGATTTTGGATTTTATGATTTGTGTCATAATTAGTAAAATTTCCTCTACTCAAATAACAGAGAAAATCACATATTTTCTTCTATTATTAATTTCTTCCACTATATAATTTCATTTACTTATCTTCCATTCTCTGGTGCAAAGGGATTTGCAAATTACAATTCATCCAATTGTATTGTGTTTGTTTTTTTTTTTCCCCTCTATAAGGATCTTTAGTTATATCAACACCACCTGTTAAAAAGAGTAATCAGGGGCGCCTGGGTGGCTCAGTGGGTTAAAGCCTCTGCCTTCGGCTCAGGTCATGATCCCAGGGTCCTGGGATCAAGCCCTGCATCGGGCTCTCTGCTCGGCAGGAGCCTGCTTCTTCCTCTCTCTCTCTGCCTGCCTCTCTGCCTACTTGTGATCTCTGTCTGTCAAATAAATAAATAAAATCTTAAAAAAAAAAAGAAGAGTAATCATCCTTAGGGATTTGAGGTGCTGCCATTATTATATTCTGAATTTCATTCACAATTAGACTATTTCTGGGTTTTCCATTCTGCTCTGTCTCCCTATTCTTGCACTGATAGCAGATTTTATTTTTAAAGTACAGAGGCTTTATAGCGTGTGTTGATATTTTAGTATGACTATCACTGCAGTGATTTTTTTTTTCACTGTTTTCCTCGGCTATTCTTATTTGTTTTTCAAATTCTATAATCAGTTTAGTTTCAAAAATATAAAACATCAACAACAAAATTGATAAATTAGAATTGCTTAGCTTATAAATTAGCATAGAGAAAACCAATATATTAAAGAGGCTTAGTCTTTCTATCCAATAATATCATGCATTTTTCATTCATTTAAGTCTATTTATGTTTCTTTTGGGAGTATTTTATGGTTTTATAAATATAAATTTTAGACATATCTTGTTAAGTTTATGTCTAAGTGTTGTGTTTTTATGGTTGCTATTTTAAATGGCATCTTAATTTCTGTAATATCTTATAATTGGCTTCTGTTTGCATATTTGAATTTTAATTTATTAGTTCTATATACACATATCCACAAATAAATATAAGATATATTGAGATAGGTAGATGATTGATGATAGATAGATAGATAGATAGATGATAAGTAGGTATTTCTGTCATCTATAAGTAGAGACAGTTCAGTTTCTTTTCATTTTAATACTTCTGTTTGCTTTCTCTTTTCTCTTTGCATTGACTAACATTCCAGAACTATTTCAAATAATAGTGCGGATAGTAGGCATCCTTTCCTTACTTCCTGTCTTTAGTGAGAAAGCTATTATTGTTTCCTTTTTAAGTAAGATTTTGTCTCTTAGATTAATTAATACACATTTTGCCATATAGTTCATTACATTCAGGTGGTGACCAGCAATTCCTATTGTTAAATATTTTTAATATGCATGGGTGTCATAATTTGTAGAACATCCTTTTCTGAGTAAATGCACTGTCTTTTTCTAAAATATTTTCTTTGGTTGGCTTCCAGAACCTACTAAATTTCTCCTCTTGCCACCCTGATTTGTCCTTTATTTGCAGTCCTAAAATCTTTGATCTCCAGAGTTTGAATGACTCCAGGCTCATTGCTCCATTATCTTCTCTATCTGTCCTTACTGGTGATCTTATTTAAGGGCTTGACTTTATGTTGCATCTATACATTGATGACTGTCAAATTTATATCTGGCGGACTTTCCCTCTGAATGTTAAGTGATTATATTCATCTGCTTATACACCTTCTTCTTTTGGATATCTAACAGCTATCTTAAGCTGAATTACTGACTTCTTCTACCTCAAAACTTTTCATCCAAGTAGCCATTTCTCAGTTCTTATTTTTTTGTAATGAACACTTAAATGGGATATACAATGTGCCAGACACATTTCAAGTTATTTATTAAATATTAACTCATTTAACCTTCATAATACCTCTGTGAGGTAGGTACTATTATTATGCCCATTTCATCAATGGGAGTATTGAGACATGGAGAAATTAAATGGCTTATCCAGTTTTTCCCAATTGTAAGTGGAAGCTCTAAAGTGAAACCTGAGCAGTTTGCACAGTGCACACTCTTCACCACTACACAGTGAATTCTTCTTTTTGCCTGGGAACTTGTAGTTATCCTTAATGCTTCTATTTTGTTTAAATTCACAACTAAAGTACTAGCAAATTCTAAGACTTTTCCATAAGAATATATCCAGAATTTGGGATGCCTAACTGGCTCAATCAGTATAACATGCAACTCTTGATCTTGAGATTGTAAGTTTGAGCCCCACACTGGTATAGAGATTATTTAAAAATAAAATCCTAAAAAAAAAGAATATGTCCAGAATCCAATCATTCTTTTCCTTATCCATTTCAAAACCCTTTTTAAACCATTATATTTCCAAACTGTTTTTCAAAATGGTCCTGTCAATTTACTCTCTTTGGGAGCTTCCTCTCCTCTAACAGGTGTCTGTAGACCTTTCCTGTGAAGTACCAGGGGGTAAACATGTTAGTCTTGCAGGCCATACAGTCTCTGTTGGACTACTCAGCTTCGCTGTTGCAGCGTGAATGCAATCCACACAACACGTTCACAAGTGGGTGGGACTGTGTCCCAATAAACCTTTATTTACAAAACATACTGCTTGTCCTTGGGTTAAGGGCATTCATTACATTTTCATGCTTCAACTTGCTTGAACCTCAGAATCATAATGTTGCAAAATAGAAGCCAGTCACAGGTGTGCGTGTGTGTGTGTGTGTGTGTGTGTGTGTGTGTGTGTGTATTCCATTTACTTAATGTTCAGAAGAAGGCAGGGCTAGTAATAGATTACTTAGCGATAATCTGTTTCTTTATACATGAGCAAGTGCTTAACCTAAAATTCATGATCATGACTGTTTGTGATGATTTGAAGCATTTGAAAGGAACATCTATGAGGCTTCTAGATTTATAGTGATCTGTTTCTTAGCCTGGGCAGAAGGTAGCTAGCTGTTTGTTTTGTTATTTTTTTAAAAAATGTACATTTATTTTATAAACTCTTTAATGAATACCATAATTTACAATAAAAGAATTAATGTTAAACCATTATAATTTCTCATTTATATTTTTGAAATAGACTCCAAATAGTTTCTTGCCTTCTACACCTTCTGCTTCCGTAGTGTATTCTCCACATAGTCTCTGTTGCCTCACTTCAAGGGTAGAACAGATAACATCTGTCCTCTACTCAAAATCCTCCACTGTTTTCTCATATTACTTAGTCGAAGACCAAAGTTCCTAAAATGGCTTAAAAGCTCCTACATAACATAGCATTATTAATCTCATCCCTCACTCTACTGTTGGTCATACTGCCATTCTTGTAGTGCCTTGAATACACCAAACACATACTCAATTTGGAGCTTTTGCAATTGCTGCTTCCTCTGCCAAGTACAAACTTATCCTGGATATCCGCATTTTGCTCTCAACTTATTTCTTTCAGTTCTATACTCATAGGTCACCTTCTGGAAAAGGTATTTCCTAAATGTCTTACATCAAATAGAAATTTCACTCACCATTCCCACTTGCCTTTTTTATAGCATTTATCATCATCTAAAATATTATATATGTGTAATTATTTTGTTATTGTATACTTTCAACATACTCCAATTAGTTACTTTTACTGTATCACCACTGGACCTCAGTACCTGAAAATGTACTTCGCACAAAATAGGTGGCTCAGTGTTTATTAGCTGAATTAATAGCTCCCCTTATGGAACATTCCACAATGCTAATGTTTCATGAGTCATTGTTTAGGAAACTGAGCTAAATACTAGGCAATGGTGTTTTTATTTTGACTTAATAGGAAGCTCATTAATTTCTATTTTGGTTTATTCTTGACTACCTAAAAGATGGTATTGAATTAAGCAGTTTTCTCCTGACTCTGTTTACTCATTCCTCAACTGCATGAGTGGATAGCATCTAGAACTATTCCTTTATCTTTACCCAACCTCAACCAGACTCCATGTTATATGCAACAATCCGTCAATACTGGTCTCATTTTCTTATCATTTTATCTTCAACATACTCACTAGGCTGGTTAATGGAATCCAGTTTGTAAACCAACTCTTAGATTCATTTGAGGCCAAGAAGAATCATTGTGTTGAAATGGTTTAGGCGGCTTAGTCAGGGCTGTGATAGAGTGTCTTTCATAAGTCATGATTGCTTAGGGCCAAAAAGGGTGAAGGACAGCATGAGTGACACACATTTTTCAATCTTTGACTTAGAAGGTCAGTTCCTTGAATTAAAATAATTTATTCTTTTTTTAATCTACTCATTATCTAATAAAGAACACTATTGTATATTGGATACTCCAAACATATTTGTTGTTTGCATGATTATTCTGTGAATGCTAAAGAAGCATTTATTTGTATCCCGAGCATGAATCTTATACCTCTGTTTCCTAGGCAACTTTTTCCTTTTTAAGAATAAAAGATCATTAATCTCTAATATATTGCTAGATAAATCTTGCTGTGGCACCCAAATGTCACCCGTTTATATATCATAAACTAGGGTTCTGCAAGTTATTATATGAGAGAAAAACATTTCTTTTCCCAGGATACCTTTCCTGTGCAAAATAAAAATAATTTATATTTTTCTTGGTGTTAACAGGTGTTATAAGACTCTTCAAAATAATTCATAAAACACTGCTGAAATCTAGTCACTCAGTGTGAATTCTTGTTGAACTCGAAGTCCACTTATCATTTCCTAACTGATAAAATCATCCTGCTGACAGGAATGAGGAGAGATACAGGTGACAAATTCACAGTGCCTAATTTTTAAAAGAAAGTTTCCCAATGGGATGTTTCATTCTCAAACAAAAACATAATATACCAAAGAAACAGGTGCATGTTGATATTTCATTATATTTCCAACAGTCAGTTCTTGGCCTCTAGGGCAGTGATTTGAAGTAGCAAGTGAAAAGCACTCAATTTCAAAGCATTTACCAAACTTCAACTGTTTTTATGTGTATATGTAATTGTTTCTTCTCCGAATTTTCAACCTAAGTGTTGTGTTTGATAGTTTTTAGCAAATTCCATTTAACTGGGGGTAGCCGTGTTCACAGACCTTGTTTCTATAATCTCTGTGAGTTTAATCGTTCTTTACTAGAAAAAGAAAATAAATCACACCCAATTGCCAATGAATGCCTGAACAATGAGTTAGTAATTATATTTTTCTCATTTCTCTTTTTCATTAAAGTATATCACTTCAATTCATCAAATCTGTCAGCCAAGCCGCTAGGAATCTGATCTAAAAGCTGTCATCTCTGATCTAAAAGCCGTGAGTGTGGTGGTGTTTGGTAGACAGTATGGTATAGTGTGGGCCTGAGCCAACAGAGTGTGAGAGGTAAGGACTTTGTGTCAGCCATATTTGATAGACCTGGATTCACATCTTAGTTTTGTTATTTATCACATGACTTAACTTCTCCAAGTCTCAGTTTCTTCATCTGTACAATGGAGAAGCTAGTTTACAGAACTGTTATTTCTTAAGAGAATGCTAGTTATATAAGAGGGATATCAAGTTACACCTAAATTTGGGTAAATAATTTGCTTTGTTCAATTTAATGTGACCATTTTGTATGAAGTCATCAGCGCACTTTTTATGTTCTCTTTTAAAATTGCAATATACAGAAATAACCATAGAAAGTCTACACACAAAGCATTCCAAAAACACTTAGCAGACTATCACAGTATCTATATTGCTTTGTAATTCATTTTCCTATTACGTCACCAAAATATTCTTTCACATGTTCAAATCAGACTGTGTTACTTGCTCAGAATCATTCAGTGGTTCTCATTCATCTACACTAAAGAATAAATCATAGTCACTAAAAATCTAACCGTAGTCAAATTGCTACTCCTCTCTGATTTTCACATACCATCCCAGCAACATTGCTCCCTGATAAACTCATGCTACTTCACAGGCAACGTTCTACGAAGTCTTTCCTGACCATACCAGGTGACTTAAGTTCCTCTTTTACACCCCCACTCTATTAAAGCAAACAATACATGGTATTGAAGTACATGTATGAGGGAATGAATTGGGACTCCAAGACCCACTGGTGGGAAGCTCACAGATGCAATTTATTAGGGTTGCCTAAATTTGCAAAACCGTGGCCATGACTGTGTAGTTAGAAGCAGCAACCTTGCTGCACTAATCATATCTATGGAAGAATAGCACCTTGTGTATAACTAGTTTACTTGCAGCCAGCCATAAACTCCTAAAGGCATAGGCCTTGTCTTGACTGGTTATATACTTAGCATAATGCCTGACACATGTAGGCAAACAATAAATACATATTAAAGAATAAATAGGGACAACTGGGTGGCTCAGTTGGTTAAGCCTCTGGGTCTTGATTTTGGCTCAGAGGTCACGATCTCAGGATCCTGAGATGGAGCCCCAAATCGGACTCTGCACTGGGCATGGAGCCTGCTTAAGAGTTTCTCTCTCTCTCTATCTCCCCCTCTGCCCCTCCCCACTCCCACCAATTGCCCTCAGCTTGTGGGCATTTGTACTTTCTCTTTCTCTCTGGAAAAAAAAAAAAAAAAAAGAATGGACACTTTATCTTACTTGTAAGATGCAGTTATTTTGTAACTTGTAACAAAAGCAGTTTTTTAGGGAACATTTTATTTTTTTAGGAAAATTTATCTGGAATTAAAGTTGTCTCTCAAATAACCCAATGTTTCATATATTTGAAATGTGAAAACATGTTTAGCTAATGTTTAAGGTAATCCTTGTTTAACAGAAGAAAATGAAAAAAAGAAACTCCTGCACATTCTGTACGAAATTTAAGAATTTTATATGAAATAGTTGATTAGAGAAAAGCACAGCACATGGACTTAACCATACTTTGCTATAGTAAGAACTACAGGACCCATCATCTCTAAGATTGCTTTCTTAAGGTACTAATAGAATAAGATTGAGTAGAACATGGACTTTAGATCCCAGTAATTTGGAAATGTGGTTTCAAAGCAATTTTCCTCCAATCAGTGCAGCGAATTTTGGATTTCCAACTAGGTCAAGTAACAGACCTCTTTCAATATTTGTTTTCTCCTTTGGTATCCGGGTGTGTGTGTGTGTGTGTTGCTAAATACATTGCTAAATACATCAGGAAGTCCTCTCTACCCTTCCCATATCTGTAAGTTTCTTTCTCCACAATGTCCTAAATAAAATGTTGTTGAATGTTGTTGGGATTAGGAACTTTCTCTATGGTGCTTATTATTTTATTGAGATTTAGGTACCCTTTAGGCTTAAATTGAGTTGGAATTAACTCCTTGACATGTTGTTTAGCCATGACACTCAGTTGAACCTAGAGGTTTTGTCAGTCCATTTCAGTTATCCATTAGGGTATGGTATCCTCCAGTTCTTTAACAGGATAGGGCTAAAACATTTTGTTCCATGGGATGCCATAGGTAGTTTTTTCTACAACTCTAAAGATCAAAGCCTTTTTTTGGTGATGGAGGCATTGGCAGCAGCAGTGGAAGCATGTAGGTCCTCTCAGGATTCCAAGCTTATGTGTATCTAGGAGCGCAGGTCTTTTCTTCCAAAAACTTGGCTACTTAATAGTCTTATATATAGCACAGGGGATCAGTCTATCTCCCAAGAGCTCCACAGAATGGATGAATGCCTGACTAAAACAACCAGTGGTCACAGGGTGAGGGTCATTCCCTTGAGCATGGTATCAGTCATGACTTATTTTGGAATCAAAACACAGGATTCAATACAAGACACAAGGAATCCAAGAGACAAGGTACAAGCTGAGACACACTGCCCTTTAAGAAGTGCCTCAATTCCGGGGACACCTGGATGGCTCAGTGCTTAAGCCTCTGCCTTTGGCTCGGGTCATGATCTCAGGGTCCTGAGATCGAGTCCCACATCGGGCTCTCCGCTCTGCGGGGAGCCTGCTTCCTCCTCTCTCTCTCTCTCTCTGCCTGCCTCTCTGCCACTTGTGATCTCTCTCTGTCAAATAAATAAAATCTTTAAAAAAAAAAAATAGAAGTGCCTCAATTCCATACTCCTGTCCCTAAATGCCAATTGTTGAAACTTACAATTTGGGTCCATGAATCTAAAACCAAGACTTGGTAGGACTTTGTAAAAGCACCATAGTGCAGCACAAAGCCCACGCTTACTAGCAGGTGGCAGCACAGCTCGAAGTACACACTAGTCAGCAGATAGCCACTGCAAGGTCATGCTCGCTGGCAGGAAGCAAAACCAGTTTGCAGGTGGTGGTGATGCTGATCACCCTGTTCACAGCAGCAGTTGTTTCATATTTGCCCCATGGAGGGGCGGGGGGGGGCTCAAATTTTCTTTCCTTAAATTGGTTCAGATGTGAAGACAGATGATGATGCCTCCACACACTAAGAGGACATGAAAAGGTTTATTTCTCACAAAATGGACCTCTTTATGGGAGGGGACAGGACAGGTACCCAAGCTTGTTTGGATTACTTCAGCTATGTCAGAGTTGATGGCTTTGGTTTCTATTGTGGTTAAGGGGGAGGGTGGAGGGAATATTCTTATATACAGACCAGGATCTGCATGTTGATCTTACCTGTTGGTGCCATGCGAGGGAACACCAGACTTTCTTATGTGGGATGAGAGGGAATGGAAAAGGGGTGGATCTGAAAGCTGTCAGTGGTCAAATATAAAAAACAGAGTCAGACTCTTAATTATACAAGTTGATCATTTAATGAAACTTTTAAATTTTAATGTTTTCCCAGATCATCCCCCAAAGATCTTCTCCTTTTTCTCCCTACTTCTTCAAACTCAAAAAGAGTTTGATAAAAGACAGTAATATCCTTCTCTCTCAGCTTCTCTCCACATAACCTATAAGAAGTTTTTAAAGGTTCCCAAATCTTGATTACGATTACTTGCTCAGTATTTTTCTTCACACTTAATTATAAGCTCTCAAAGGATGGCAATAGCATTTGAGTTTGTACCACTGGTACATGGTGGGCATCCAAAAAGATCTGTTAAATAATTTTGGTATGTAGCACTTTTTAGGCTTTTTTGTTTCGTTTGTTTTGTTTTTTGTTTTTTTTACCCATTACATGGAAAATGGCTAAGTGAAACTGACTCAAAGAAAAAAGACTACTTTTTTAAAAATAAGTAAAGCACACAATGCAAAAGCAAAACAAAATGAAACTCACAGATTTTGCTCTTAATATCCTGTGTTATCTTGAGTAAACTATACAACATCTTTGAACCTCATTTTCCTAGTTTGCAAAATGTAAAGTCCTTTCCCTGAAAAACTGTGTGCATGTTCTCCAAACTTTTGAATCTGGAGGAAATCTAAATGATAAATTTTTACTCAAATATTAAGAGGACTTTGTCATTCCTTCACCTGAACAGACTTCTTTTATTGATAAGTGATGAAAACAACCAGAAGGTATTAGGCTCACATGTTGGATATACAATATATTTTAAGGGGAATAGAATGTCAACCCCGCCACACACACACAATTGAGCTCTGTGTACCTAAATGAAAGGTCCTCTGGGCCCTCTTAAATGGTGCTTCAAAATCATTGCTTATGCACATCAACAAACATCACAGAATAATTAGGGAGAGTAGAAATCATTATAATGTCAGCCCTTCCCATTATTGAATTGTAACCACTCGATATGGAACTGCCTAAAGCAATTGCTGAATGCAATAGATCCAACTGTATCTCCTTCAGAGCCCACAGAACCATCCTGCTATAGCCTGCGGGTTCCACACAAGGCCCTTCCCTCAATTAGGATTTAATCATCTTGGAGAGCAGCTGAGAATTTCAATCATTGTTTTTTTCCAAGGTCCCATCAATCTTGTCTGTTGAAGTAATTTGATTTTTTTCTTCCTCTACAAGAATACTAAATCTTTTTGGTGGAGAAAAATGATGGGGGGAAATAAAGTGGAAGAAACTAATTTTTGTAAGATATTTAAATAAAACTCCCGAGGAATTGTTGTTTTAGAGAACTCCACTAGGCCTGTACCTTAATACCTTAGGAACAGGAAGGAGTCCCTTTGAGGGCTTCATTACTTATCACTCAATGCAGTCGTTTGGGCCAAATTTGCCACTGAGGTCTGGAAGTAGCAAGATCTGTGGTTAAGAGGTGGGGATTTAGAGACACATGACTCTGGTTTCAAATTCCAGCTTCACCACTTAGGAACCACAGAACCAACATTCATTTCTTGCCCTTGAGACTTAGTTTCCTTTTACCTAAGAAGGAAAAAATAATAGTACCTACTTCAAATAAAGACTGTGAAAATTAAATGCAGTCAATGATCTTAAATACCTAGAACAATTCCAGGCACATATAAAGTTTAAAAATAGTAGTTATCATTTTTATCTCTTCTTCCCCATTACCTTAACACACCTTGACACTTCAGTTCATCTTGATGAAAATTAGGTCAACAAATGAAGTAAAATGGATTTCCTGAAGATCAAGATCATTATGAGAGTATCTAGAATTAGTCATCATTCTCATATTTTGAAATCATAGAGTTTCACAATCCATACTGAGGGATACCAAAGTGGGAGAAAACATTGTTCATCTTTGTTTTATGCTATCCTTGAATATTTGGCGATTAAATTTTAGCTGATGACCAAGTACATTTATTGGTATATATTTACTCATTCATTATCAATGAATCAAAACATGTTTTCCTTTTTTTTTAAATTGTAGGAAAATAATGTGAAGTACAGTTTTTAAAATAGACCATCAACACTATTTCTTTCAACCTTAAAATAAGGTTATAAGTACTCACAGACAATTGTTTTTGATTCTTTCTTTTTTAAAAAAGGTTTTTATTTAAATTCCAGTTAGTTAACATACAGTGTAATATTACTTTCAGGTGTACAATATAGTGATTCAACAATTCAGTACATCACCCAGTGCTCATCACAAGTGCACTCCTTAATCCCCATCAGGTATTTCACCCATCCCCCATCTTCCTCCCCTCTGGTAACCATCAGTTTGTTCTCTATAGTTAGGAGTCTGTTTCTTAGTTTGCTTCCCTCTATTTCTCTCTTTTTCCCCCTTTGCTTGATTGTTTTCTTTCTTAAATTCCACGTATGTCTGAAATCATATGCCATTTGTCTTTCTCTTACTGACTTATTTTGCTTAGCATAATGCACTCTAGTTTTATTCACATCATTGCAAATGGCAAGATTTCATTCTTTTTTATGGCTGAATTATACATTGGGGTGCATGTGCTTCTCCAAATAACTATGTTTCTATCCTTTAGATAAATACTTAGTAGTGCAATTGCTGGGTCATAGGATAGTTCTCTTTTTAACTTTCTGAGGAACCTCTATACTATCTTCCAGACTGGCTGCACTAGTTTGCATTCTAACTCACAATTCAAGAGGATTCCCCTTTCAGTTTTTGATTCTTTCATTACATTTTGGTCTTACTCTCACTAGAAGTCTAATTATATTGCCTTGCAGTTATGTTTCTGTATCTTTCTTTACCTCTACATCATGAGCTCCTTAAGGGTAGGGTCACCTGATTCATTTCCATTTCAAAGAGGACCTCAAACAACTCCCATAGAAAATGCTAATCACCCTTTATAAAGAAACAAACACATGGTGAATGGACAACCCTCTGCTGTCCGGCAAAATTAAAACTTTATCCTTGTGTTCAGAGAATCCTGGATCCTTCTTATTTTAAGGTCATCAGAGAAGGGCAGGTCACAAAACTTTCTGACTCAATGGTCAATCATCATTTCTGTCAAGGAATTTGTTTCTTCTCTGGCTGTAATTGTGTACACTTTCAAGACATTTTCTTAAACTTTAGCCTTACGAAGGCCCTCGGTAACGTAACAACTCATGTATTTAAGACTATTGTTTTTACCCTTCAACCAAATAAACAGCCATGTCACCCTTTCTCTCAACACCATTTTTCTTATCTTCTCAAACTAATACTAGTGGTAAAAATATTCATAATTATAGGTAATATATAATAATAAAACTGTGCTACATATATATCAAATCATTTAATCTTTATTGCACTCCAATGAGAGTAATTACTGCTACACACATTTGACCTCTTGGAAAACTGAGGCAGAGAGCATTTAAATGGTTTGCAAAAGGTCATGTAACTAATAGAGAGTGAGCCAAGATATAAACCCAGAATGTGTGCTCTTTTTCATTAAGCCTTCAAATTGCTCCTCAGAGTGAAAACCTCTCTCTCCAGCTTATCATTTCTTTGGGATTCAATTGTGTGATATTGGCACAGTCTATGATAATACCAAGTCACACCTGATACCCTGCATTTTGTGAGAGATAGGATAAAGAAGAAATGGGGACTTCTGGTATTGGCCAAGGATTGCGCTTCTTTGATTCAACCAGAAAAACTGAAGGAAATATATGAAACAATTATTTTTTAACATTAGACCACAGGCAATACAGATCTATCATATCCAAGAAAAGGTAAAACATTTGGCTAGTTTACAATTGCCTTACTTTAGTGCCTAAAAGCAGTTTCTAGAAGGTTAGGTAGGAGGGAGAGATTCTTTTTTTTTTTTTGAGATTTTATTTATTTTTTTCAGAGAGAGAGAGAGAGAGGGAGAATGAGAGAGAGAGCATGAGAGGGGAGAAGCAGACTCCCTGTCGAGCAGGGAGCCTGATGTGAGACTCGATCCCAGGACTCCAGGATCATGACCTGAGCCAAAGGCAGTTGCTTCAACCAACTGAGCCACCCAGGCACCCCAAGTGAGAGAGAGATCCTAAGCAGCCCAGTAATCACTCCACTGAGAACACAGAAGTCAGAGTATCAGAAGGCAGGGTGGCTAGAAGGTATAGGGCACAGTACAGAAGAGGGAGGAGATCTGGGGATTCATAGAGAGGTGACTCTGTAATCCTTGCCTGGGTACTTATTTGGACACTCATGAGGTGAATCTGCATAAAACCGTGGGGGGGGGAACACTAAAAAGTAGCATTTGAACAATTTCAGCAGTTAGTCTGGTATAAGAATAGGGGGTCATAAAGGGAGATGACTCAGGAGAGCGCTGTCTGGCTTGCTGGGGAGGAAGGAGCTCTTACTGTAAGAGAAGAGGATTTTTTTTTTTTTTTTTTGAAGAGAAGAGGATTTTTTTTGTGTTGTTATTCACTACTTCACCCTGACTTAAATAGAAACATTCTGATTGAGTGACCTAAAGTTTTCTTTGGTGTCTCTGCTGGGAAAGTAAGGTCCATATGCTGACTAACTGGCAAAGATTCAAATTCCGAACTCTTTATTTGCATTCCCAGGGACCAGTCACTAGCCAGGGTTGATGAATACAGCTTGATAGAACATATGATGAAAATAGGTCAGTGAATAGACTGTTGGAACTATCCTTGGGCATTGCAAACATGCAACACATGCCCAATTATAACAAACTTTTCTTATAATTGAATAAGTTACATTTTTTTCTTCAATAAAAAAGGAGTTTTAGATGACTGTTTTTTTTAGTTGTAGGGAGTTAACTCACGTGGTTTTGGACGGTGGGGGATGCATTTAACATTAAAGATAGGGACTTAATCTCATTGAATTCTCAGATAAGAAAACCTAAAAGATTTCCTCTCACTTCTTTAGACCCCGTTGGGCCAGAAGAATAATTATTAGTGTTAGATAATTCCTTATTATCCTCTTAATAGTAAAGACTCCACTGATGAGTAAAATAATAGAAGATAATGGAGAATGGAAATAAAATCATGTCTTTGCTATAAGAAAATAGGCGTACTGAGTGGTACTTAATATGCTCTGCTTAAATCACAAGCACAAATTTTTATTGTTTCAGCTACAAAAGACAATTAATGGTGGCTTTCTTGGTGATGAAACAGACAGTGATAAGGAAAGAATAGACATACTGTATGGATACTTTCTTATTCACATATATCTACAATATTATTTGATATCTCTTACAATTAGAGTGAGAAACAACATGTAGCTAATGGTTAAAGGCAAATCATGTTTTGATTTATATTTCCAAATGTTAGGGTTTAGTCAATTGATTTAGTGCAAATATTTTAGGTATTCCTTTTATAATCCGTATCTCAGAGGGAATAATAATCAGTACAAGTTTGTAGCTTCCCAAAATATCATTTAACCTCTTGGTTTGATAGTTTTCATTAGATAGGTCAAGTTAATAATAAATCCTTTGCCAACAGTATTAGTTTTCTGTTACTATGTAACAAACAATCTCAAGTTTAGCAGCTTAGAGTCATACACATTTATTATTTCACTGTTCCAGGGCCTCAGGAAGCAGCCACAGAGTAGTGGAGACCTCTGCTCAGGTCTCCTAAAGCTGCATCAAGATGTGGATGGGCTGCATTCTTGTGTTGGGTATGAGGAAGTCAAGCCACTTCCAAGCTCATGAAGGCTATTCAAAGAACTTGTTTTCTGGTACAGCTACACCAAGAGTCTTGGCTTCTTGCTAATTATCTGGTGGAGGCTGTACCTGGCTCCTAGAAGTTGCTTGAAATTCAGAGAGGCCACTCCCAGTTCCTTGCCATGTGGCTTTTCCAACATGGCCATTTACTTCATCAGTCCAGGAAGGAGTGTCTTTTGAGAGTCCGTTAGTAAGACAGAGTCTTATATACAGTAATGCAATCACAAAAGTAGTATTTCATCACCTTTGCCATGTTCTGTTGGCTAGGTATAAGTAACAAGCCCCACCCATGCTCAGGGGGAAGGATTATACAAGGAGGTATACACTGGGAGACAGTGACCGTGGGCAGCAGCCTGGAGATTGTCTGCCTCACCAGATAATGTAATATTGTTGTCACAGCCAGACAAGAGCTGTGTGGCATGGATGTTATCTCCCTTGGAATTTACCTGTCATCTAATTTTCTTTACTCTTGCTAAACATAAATGCTAAAACCATTCTGCAGGATATTATACAAGTTAGAAAATCCAGAACAACTGCGATGAGCTCTGCAATTAGATAATTTGTGGTTGAGTTGCACAATACACTTTTAAGAGCATTTATATATATATTTTTTCATTTTTGGTTTTTTGCTTGTAAGTATCCTGAGAGATATTCAGGGCAAGTGATATTACATACAAATTAAAGGAAAGGAAAATTAGGTTTCTAAAAGATCTGGAACTAGACTAAAGTCCCGTTCATCCTTAGCAGAATGTTCCTTTCAGTGAATTTCATTAACTTTGAAAATATGACTGGAGTCCTCTTCCCAGCAATTTTTTTACCCAGTAATTATGAAATTAGGTAGTTGCTTACAGGAAGCTAGAGAAATCAAAACTTCCACATAAATATAGATTTATTTGGTGGCAACTTATTCCATCAAACTCTATTTAAAAATGTAATTTCGAAAATAGTAACAAAAAAAAAAAAGCTTGTGATTTCTATAAATGGGGTTTATTTTTCCTTTCTGAAAGAGAGAATATGGCATTTAGATGATTAAACTATCTTCTGCAATTGTGATAAAGCACATGCGCTCTATTTATAGCTTCTATATTTCCTTGTTATAAAAATAATACTTTCAATATTGTTAAATAAAATTCTATCTAACCAGAAAGAAAATGTTCTTTTCTATTCCACAATTTATACTTTAATGAAACTTTGTTATAACTTTTTTTTCTGCTTTTCCTCTATAATTTCCTCCAGATGTTGAAGAGAGATCAATGTTTTGCATTTCACTCATCTCTACCAAAGGAATGCAATGTACATACTGTCCAGTTTGAAACATTTAGGAATATAGTATATCCTAATACTGAGTCCTGCAAGAAAAACATTTTTTTCCTTATCATTAACTTCAATGGGCTAAATCTAGTTTCTCAATCATGCTGGGCATTCATACATATTTGATATATTAATTTTCAGATATCAAAAATGTCAGTAATAAAATAAATGTGCTTTGAGAATTTGCAAAGAGAAGGTGTCAAAAGCATCAAAGATGGAACAATTCTCTTTGACTCAGAAGCTCATTTACTTTTCACTATGGCTCAACTTCCATAAACACCACCAGGCTTTGCTGCCTCTCTCAGGAGCACATTGTAATGAATGGTTCATTTATTGGCTTTTCTTTGAAGCGAGGGAAATATTGGCAGGTGTAGTGCCAAGGAATTTTATTGTATTGTACAGTTTGGAAGCATTTTGGTAAAATATTATGAGACAGTGTATAGTAATTGCATGAATTATTCTTCAAGCAGTAAAATGAGACTCAAAATGTCAACTAGCATGAGTGACAATTGTTTGGATGTGGAATGAAATGTTCTCTCCACTTCAGTTTCCAGTACTTTCTAATACAGCGCAACCAACTGAAACTGAAGTGGAGAGCAGTATGATTAAGAAGACTGTCAAAAGGAATGTCTTTAGAGGAAGCACAAACTATTATTTAAGTTGATACAATGGTATAAAAATCACAGCCATTAAGGACAAAGCAAAGAAAGAGTGAACTGCTAAAGGTGCAAATCTGTGTGAAGGGTGTGGACAGGAAGATGTTTTCCTGGCTATTACATCTAAATTCTAAGACTCTATAACTGATATACACTTGGAAAAAGTGATGATGAGACGTTTTCTAATAATGACATAATTCTAATCTGTCTTGGCTGCTCATCCATCAAAGCTTTGTTTGTGAGGCTTTGATTGATGGAATGAGAAGAAATCATTCCCTACTTTAGTTAAAGAGTAAAGGGTCAGATTCACTTTAAAAATTGCGCTCCGCTTTCAAGATAAAAATAAATATCTCTTAATCAAATTGATGCTATTAAATAAATAGCTAACTTATAACAGATCCCTGGGTCCTGTTGATGGGGTTTTGGAATATAGGTGAGGTTCAGCAGGGTGAGGTACGGAGCTAACGACCAAGAAAGGCTTCTTGAGACATCTTTGGTGCAAAATTGTGGCTTTACTAAAGCAAGGGGGTGGGACCTGTGGGCAGAAAGGGCTGCTGCCCAGGGGGTGGTGAGAGGTGGCGAGGGGTGGTGGGGGTGGCCGACTATATACTATGGGATTGGGGGAGCTAAGGAAAGGGAGATTTCAAAAGGATTTTCATATGTTCAAGAAGAGTCACAGGAGGACTTGACTTTGTCAAGTTAATGTTGTTTTTTTCTCTAGCAAGGCATTAACATGAAGATTCTGGGAACTTCCTGGAGGAATGTGACACTCTGCCTGGTTCAAATATCTGACAATGGGCTGCAGATTATAAGGACATTTAACTGTATCTACATTCCCTTCCAGAAGCTAGGCCATTGATAGAAATGCTTTGTTCTTATAAATTGCTAAGACGTTTGCAAACTGAGGGAGACTTCTGTCTGGCAAGATTGTGATCTCGGTAAGTTAACTGTCTGTTTTTCCTTTCCTTAACCTTAGGGCATCCAGGAGTGCTTGAGAAATGTCGCATAGGTCCCACCTGCGGGGGAGGGGCAGGTTGTGGGATGTCAGCTTCTGCTTTGTCCCCAGCTTGCCTTCTGTTCCTTCATCGTTGTGATAGCAATTAACACAGCCAAGAGAACAGGCCCACAGGCATCGCCATTAGATGATAGAGTTAGGTCTTTGTGTTTCAATCCCTTTTAACTGATGTGCCTGGGGCGCTGATAAGAGTGCCGGGATGTGGGTCTCTGGAAGACAAATCACACTTCCATAATCTTGGGATTCTGGGTGGCTCCTTCATGAAGTCTTTTTTTTTTTTTTTAAGATTTTATTTATTTATTTGACAGAGAGAGATCACAAGCAGGCAGAGAGGCCCTCAGAGAGAGAGAAGGAAGCAGGCTCCCTACCGAGCAAAGAGCCCGATGCGGGGCTCGATCCCAGGACCCTGAGATCATGACCTGAGCCGAAGGCAGCGGCTTAACCCACTGAGCCACCCAGGCTCCCCTCATGAAGTCTTTTGAACAAAGTTGTTGCCAGGAGCTAAAATGTGGGAGATAAGAGGATTAGAAGTAGCAGGCAAATCAAGGGTAAGGATGTCTGCTCTACTTGTGGGTATGGGCATATACAGTACGTGAGGGGCAATGTCCAAGTGCAGCAAAGTTCCACTTAAGAGGAGCAGGATGAAATGGTTAGTATGTGTGTTGATAGACTCTGTATTCGTGACTGGGAGGAGAGCAACAATCATAAATATTCCAGAGAAAGGCTAAATTCATGAAATTAATATATCCACCTCAGGAGAAGATGAAACAATTAATCATGATATATAGTCATTCATATTGAACAATTTTAGAGTAAATGGACACCGTAACTGATGTGGTGAACAAAGGCAAGAAGGAAATGTAGATAAAATTAAATTTTCTTATAACCTGCAGCCCATTGACAAATACTTGAGGCAGGAGGACTCTGACATTCCTCCAGAAATGCTCAACTGTCTTAATGTTAATGCTTTGCTAGAGGGGAAAACAACTTTAGCTTGACAATAGCTAGGCCTCCAATATCCTGTAAGTCTTCTTTAACATATGAATGTTCTTTTGGAAACTTCCCTTTGTCTTTACTCCCCCACCCAACTCTAAAGTATATACTCAGAGGTTCCTCAAAACCCCAGTACAGCTTTCTGCCCACAGGTCCTGTCCGCACCCTTCAACGAAAATCACCTTTTGGCACCAAAGACGCCTCAAGAATTTTTCTTGGCTGTCAGCTCTGAACCTCACTACTTCAAACCACATCGTAACTGGCATATGTAAACACTGTGATTCCTGGAATCCTATAGGAATTTTTCTACTTTCAGCTTATATTTAGAATCAGATTATGTTGTTGGACACAAAATGAGAAGTATTTGAAAATAGCAAATACTATTTTAACAAGTTGTTAAATTAGAACATTTGATTGAGTCACCAAAATCAAATAAGCATGATATGCCAAAATGAAGAGCAGAAAATGCAAAATTTTAAAGGAAATATTTGAGAATCAGTTACAGGATCCCTTGCCAAAATTGGTAGTTATTAAGCTTCAGGTTAGCGGACACTGAGAATTTCCTTGGAAGGCTCTATTGATGTGGTTTGAAGTTTGGATCCATGAACCAACAGCCAAGAAAGAATTCTTGAGACGGTTTTGGTACAAAAAGGTTTTTTTATTATAACAAGGGGACAGAACTCTTGCCCAGAAAGCGCTGCACTGGGATTGTCAGGAGTGACTGATGATACACTTTGGAGCTGGCAGAGGTGAAGACAGAGCTTCCCAGAAGGATTCTCATAGGTTAAAGAAAATGTAACAGGAACCTGAAGGCCTGGCTATTGTCAAACTAGGTTGTTTTTCCCTCTAGCAAGGCATTGATATTAAGATTGGGAATTCCTGGAGGAACTTCCGTCCTCTGCCTACCTCTAGTATTTATCAGTGGGCTGCAGGTTATAAGGAACTTTAATTTTATCTACATTTCTTTTGCCTTTGTTCTCCATATCACTGTCATTGGCTTCATCTTCTAATCCAAGCATAGAGGGGAGCAGGGCTTGTGCTCTCTACACTGAAGGAGCAGGAATAAAGTATACCTTGGACTGGTGTCTGCATCCATCTGAGATAATGTAAATGGTCAGGAAGTGGCTCTGGGGGATGGGCCTGGATGCCCTGATCATAGGAAGCCTAGGATGAGTGAGTGTGTCACTTGCAGCTGGTGACAATGTTAAGATAACACCCAAGTAATATTATTTCAAGTCCTGACCAAGTGGTTTGTCTAGTGGAGCAAACTCAGCACGAAAAAGATTGGATGTGAATTGCCAGACTCTGAAGAAGAAGTGACATAGGTGCCTGGCCCAAATCAGGAATATTGCAGGTGAAAGGGCCTAATGGTTGGGGCAAGACCAACAAATTGCCCACACAAGAAAAAAGTCAACTTTAAATAGCAGCCAGGTTCAGAGAATTTAGAACTATCCATGACAATAACAATTAAGTATAAATGTTGCCATCTCTAATGAATATCTTTCATTCCCTATGCTCCAATTTTAAATTATTAAGAAACCGTGGTTAGCAATATAGTGGAAGATGAGAGGGAGAGAAAAAAAAAATAAGCCGAATATGCCTTCTTCTTTGGCTTATTTATCTTTCTTCCTGCTACAGGCCCTAGCATGGAACAGAGTAGATGTAACTTTGAATGAAAGTAGAATCTTGGATTATTAAATTAGTCTAGATATGCTAAGAAATGAATCCAGTCTATATATTTGTTGCTTTAAAGGAATATTAAATTATCTAAGTTTTTTTGTTATTTATTTATTTAAAGAATGACATTTATTTTGAGAGAGAGAGTGCGCAAGTGCGAGGGTGTGTTTAGTTCAGTAAATTGGACTTGGGAGGCAGGGGCAGAGTGAGAGGGAGAGAGAATCTCCAGCAGACTCCCCACTGAGCACAGAGCCCCATGATGGTCTTGATCTCATTACCCTGAGATCATGACCTGATCAGGAACCAAGAGCTGGATGCTCAACTGACTGAGCCACCCAGACACCACTTAAATTATCTAAGTTTTGAGCATGAAGCAAATAAAATTTGCTTGGGTAAACCCAAGGTAGGAAAAGCTAGCTTTCTTGAACAAAGGTAAAAGACCAGGGAAGAAGAAAATAAAGTGGCTTTGGGATTGGATTCCACTAGTCTTGCCTGTTCAGTGTTCTGGTTGTGTTATATGTTGGGTCCATTCAGAACTTCTTTTTTTTTTTTTTTTTTAACAATCTGCATACATTACTAAAGATACATTCTGGATGCACATCAAAAATCCTTAGACATGAAAATGGAGTCAGGACTTTAAGGAAAATTAAATGAAGACCAGAGTTTTAATTATTATAGGCGTTATGATTTCCCAAATCCCACTGTATTTGATAATTTCAAGCAACCGTGCTCTCACAATCTTGGAGTTACTACATAAGTCATGGCACTGCCTGGGTTTTTATCCAAGAGAAGGTGAAGAATTTACTGGACTAAATGAATTTCAAAGAGGAAGTGGGATATAATGTCTCTTAGTGATTATATACTCTGTGTCATGACTGCAAGACCTACCAGTTACAAATAAATAAATAGATAACAACAAAGTCATCCCATCAGTAGCTGAGTTCATATTCACCACATGATTTAGGCTCTGAACATTTATGGTCTCCATTTCTGTAAGAACTTGAGTAAGTCCCTTGATGCTAAATTACCGTAATTTGACAAAAGGAACTTTATGCTGGTCAAAATCTAATTGATATTGAAAAATATCTGCTTTTTCATTCTTGGGGATTTTCTTTTCTCTGCAGCTCCGAGTACAACTCTATGCTCAGTGCAATGCTGTTTAATTTTGTTTTATTTTGTTTTGTTCTGTTTTGCCAGCGAGGGGTGGGGAGACCTGCATCATGGACTCCTTTTACAATCTGAAGAAATTCCTTTCCCTGCTCATAAACATGTAAACATGTACGTATGCACTTAAGGTTGATCTACTGCTTTTAGTGGTCATGTCACTCCTTGTTTCTTAGGGTAAAGAAAATGTGGTATGTATATAAAATGAAATAATATTCAACTTTAAGAAAAAAAAATTCTGCAAAATTCAACAACATGAAAGAGTCTTCTTAAGGACTTTATGCTAAATGAAATAAGCTGGTCACAGAAAGATAAATATTACATGAGTCCACTTATACAAAGTATCCAAAATAATCAAATTCATAGAATCAAAGAGTGGAATGGTGGTTGCCAGGGTTTGGGAGGGAGGTTGTGGAAAACAGGGAGTTACTAATCCACAGGTCTAAAGTTATAGCTAAAGCAAGATGAATACATTCTAGAGATCTGTTGTACAACATTTTATCTATAGTCAACAACACTACATTACACACCTAAAAACTTGTTAAAAGACTAGATATTATGTTAAGTGTTCTTACCATAATAAAATTTCTAACAAGGACTCAACATGTTACCCAGGCTTGATCCTTGAGCTATGCCATCTCTCTTACCTCAGTGATTCAGTAAGGTATGGGTACATGACCTAAGCCAAACCCAGTATACTACTTTATTAACCGTGGTTCTCCAGAGAAACAAATAGGACATTTAGAGATATATAGAAAAAGATTTATTCTGAGCAAATGGCACCATGTGAGAACCCTCACAATCTACCTTCCACTATGTGGTGGCACAGCAAAGTTGATGGTATCATTCCAGTTCAGACTCAAACACATGAGAACCAGAGGAGCCAATGTTCTAAGTCCTAGTTGGAGTTCCAAAGGTCCAAGAACCAGGAGTGATGAAGTCTGAGGGCAGGAGATGTCCCGACTCAGAGAGCCAATTTACCCTTTCTCCACATTTTTTCTTCTGTTCAGGGAAGGTAGATAGCCCACTGTAATTGTTCAGGATTATTTTCTTTACTGAGTATACCAATTTGAATGCTAATCTCCTCCAGAAACACTCTCACACATACATCCAGAGATAATGTTTTGTCAGCTATCTGGGTGTATCTTAACACCCCTCCATCGAACTTTCTCCTGAGCTATTGGGACAGTACCCTTTTCCCCTCAGATTCTCAAGTGGCAGGATGTGAGTCTTGAGCTGGTGGAAGATAATTTCTGCCACCTTTCAAATGTTTGTTTTGAAGGTAAGGAAAATACTGAGCCCTAATGTCCTTGGTGCCTCAGGAACAAGAATTTCTTAAAGCCAATTGTACTCATTGATTTTTGTTAGCATAAGCTAAGAAATTCCCTTTTTCACTTAAAAAAAGTTTGCATTTGGATTTCTTTTTTTCCTCTAACACACATACTAATTGGTTAAGTTTACTTATAATTTCGTGGGTTTCTGTATCCAAGAAATTAACCTCCCAACCCAAGTTAAGAAAGCTTCTCTTTATGTGAATTCTTAAAATGGAGTCCTGAGAATCAATGAGAGAAAAAGAAAATGTAACCAAAGGAGAGAGAAAGACAAGTATCTCCCAATTCTTGAGTATTTCTCAGTTTCCTAGTATTCCTGGTTTACCTCCATTGCCTCTGAGGAAAAAGTCACAAATCATATCACATTAACACATCAAAAAATCCAGGAATATGTTAATATTTGTGGGAAAAAGAATAGATGGTTAAATATAGTCAATCATTGAATTTGTTTATAATTATAGCCCATTGTTCACTGCAATGTCTATTTTTATATTGGAAACCACTTAGTACATAATAGGTAATCAAAAATGTTACATGTATGATAAATTATGCACATAGGTGAATAAATTTATGACATGCTCAATCATGAATGCCATATGTATTTTTACAAATTTGGTACTACTTCATCGTGTTTCTTAGATACTAAAACATTTTTATCCTAAAAAGTACATGAAGTATCTTCCTATGAAAAGTCAAGTTGTTGGTGATATTGTAAGGAGAGGATGGTTTTGTTTGTGTGGTGTGTTGATCTCTATGTGTATGTCTTTTTCATGTGTTTAGATTTATGCCATGAAAAAAGAAAGAATTAGTTTTTGAAGGAGAGAACTCTACCAATGGATGGAAAAGGGAAAACTCCAAGTTTTTCCCTAAATTGCAAACCAATGTCACCCATTGAGATACAACTGGTAGACTATGACATAATAAAGGTAAGTTACACATTCCTAGTGTGATTGATATCACAGGTGAATATTTTTAAATCTTTCCATTATGATAGGAATGACTATGTTTTCTATAGTCAACTCTTTGAGTGAGTTATGATAAGCATTCCACTGAACATTTTTCCTTTTGGAATATCATGCTCCATATACTGTCTCAAGTCATAATTCAAAGCACCATTACCTCTTTACAGGGCCTCTGCTATGGCCTCCAAAATTAGTCTCCCTACTTCCAACCTGGCTTCTTGGTCTGTTCTCTACTTGTTAGCCAGAGTGATCATGTCAGACACTAACATGACTCACAGTCTTACTGCCTTCAAGTCTGCTGAAATGTCATTTTGTAAGAAATACCACCCAGATCACTTTCTATAAAACAGCCAATTCTCACCATTGTCAGTTTTTTTTTCTCTTGTTCTGACATTTGTTTGTTTATTGTCTGTCTGCCCCCACTTCAGTTTAAACTACAGGAGGACAAGAATTTCATTTTGTTTATAGGCATATTCCTAATTTTTTGGAAGTATGGAACCATGAGGATAATCTATTGAATGAATGAATTTTCTTAACACAGAAGTAACATGTGCTGATTTTATGGTATAGGCACCTAGACAGTCTCTAGTAGACAAAAATATTAATATCTAACTTTTACCAATCCACCTAAGACAAAATTCAAGGGATTTGTAGGAGATTATACATTAAAAAGATAGAACCAAGTCCAGAGATCCTGTCTATAGTTACCTATTTTTTTTCTATTTTTTCTTACATCTTTTTTTTTTTATATATATATTTTTTATTTTATAAACATATATTTTTATCCCCAGGGGTA
Source organism: Lutra lutra (assembly GCF_902655055.1). Classification (NCBI taxonomy): domain Eukaryota; kingdom Metazoa; phylum Chordata; class Mammalia; order Carnivora; family Mustelidae; genus Lutra; species Lutra lutra. Next base: position 188,651,583 of record NC_062279.1, read on the forward strand.
CAGGTCTGCGAATCGCCAGGTTTACACACTTCACAGCACTCACCATAGCACATACCCTCCCCAATATCCATAACCCCACTCCCCCTCTCCCAACCCCCTCCCCCCATCAAACCTCAGTTTGTTTTGTGAGATTAAGAGTCACTTATGGTTTGTCTCCCTCCCAATCCCATCTTGTTTCATTTACTCTTCTCCTACCCCCTCAACCCCCCATGTTGCATCTCCTCTCCCTCATATCAGGGAGATCATATGATAGTTGTCCTTCTCTGATTGACTTATTTCGCTAAGCATGATACCCTCAAGTTCCATCCACGTGGTCGCAAATGGCAAGATTTCATTTCTTTTGATGGCTGCATAGTATTCCATTGTGTATATATAACACATCTTCTATATCCATTCGTCTGTTGATGGACATCTAGGTTCTTTCCATAGTTTGGCTATTGTAGACATTGCTGCTATAAACATTCGGGTGCACGTGCCCCTTTGGATCACTACGTTTGTATCTTTAGGGTAAATACCCAGCAGTGCAATTGCTGGGTCATAGGGTAGTTCTATTTTCAACATTTTGAGGAACCTCCATGCTGTTTTCCAGAGTGGTTGCACCAGCTTGCATTCCCACCAACAGTGTAGGAGGGTTCCCCTTTCTCCGCATCCTCGCCAGCATCTGTCATTTCCTGATTTGTTCATTTTAGCCATTCTGACTGGTGTGAGGTGAGATCTCATGGTGGTTTTGATTTGTATTTCCCTGATGCTGAGTGATATGGAGCACTTTTCATGTGTCTGTTGGCCATCTGGATGTCTTCTTTGCAGAAATGTCTGTTCATGTCCTCTGCCCATTTCTTGATTGGATTATTTGTTCTTTGGGTGTTGAGTTTGCTAAGTTCTTTATAGATTTTGGACACTAGCCCTTTATCTGATATGTCATTTGCAAATATCTTCTCCCATTCTGTCAGTTGTCTTTTGGTTTTGTTCACTGTTTCCTTTGCTGTGCAAAAGCTTTTGATCTTGATAAAATCCCAATAGTTCATTTTTGCCCTTGCTTCCCTTGCCTTTGGTGATGTTCCTAGGAAGATGTTGCTGCGGCTGAGGTCGAAGAGGTTGTTGCCTGTGTTCTCCTCAAGGATTTTGATGGATTCCTTTCTCACATTGAGGTCCTTCATCCATTTGAGTCTATTTTCGTGGTGTGGTGTAAGGAAATAGTCCAATTTCATTTTTCTGCATGGGGCTGTCCAATTTTCCCAACACCATTTATTGAAGAGGCTGTCTTTTTTCCATTGGACATTCTTTCCTGCTTTGTCGAAAATTAGTTGACCATAGAGTTGAGGGTCTATTTCTGGGCTCTCTATTCTGTTCCATTGACCTATGTGTCTGTTTTTGTGCCAGTACCATGCTGTCTTGATGATGACAGCTTTGTAATAGAGCTTGAAGTCCGGAATTGTGATGCCACCAACTTTGGCTTTCTTTTTCAATATTCCTTTGGCTATTCGAGGTCTTTTCTGGTTCCATATAAATTTTAGGATTATTTGTTCCATTTCTTTGAAAAAATTGGATGGTACTTTGATAGGAATTGCATTAAATGTGTAGATTGCTTTAGGTAGCATAGACATTTTCATAATATTTATTCTGCCAATCCAGGAGCATGGAACATTTTTCCATTTCTTTGTGTCTTCCTCAATTTCTTTCATGAGTACTTTATAGTTTTCTGTGTATAGATTCTTAGCCTCTTTGGTTAGGTTTATTCCCAGGTATCTTATAATTTTGGGTGCAATTGTAAATGGGATGGACTCCTTAATTTTCTTTCTTCTGTCTTGTTGTTGGTGTAGAGAAATACAACTGATTTCTGTGCATTGATTTTATATCCTGACACTTAACTGAATTCCTGTACAAGTTCTAGCACTTTTGGATTGGAGTCTTTTGGGCTTTCCACATATAGTATCATATCATCTGCGAAGAGTGATAGTTTGACTTCTTCTCTGCCGATTTGGATGCCTTTAATTTCCTTTTGTTGTCTGATTGCTGAGGCTAGGACTTCTAGTACTATGTTGAATAGCAGTGGTGATAACGGACATCCCTGCCGTGTTCCTGACCTTAGTGGAAAAGCTTTCAGTTTTCTCCATTGAGAATGATATTTGCCGTGGGTTTTTCATAGATGGCTTTGATAATATTGAGGTATGTGCCCTCTATCCCTACACTTTGAAGGGTTTTGATCAGGAAGGGATGCTGTACTTTGTCAAATGCTTTTTCAGCATCTATGGAGAGTATCATATGGTTCTTGTTCTTTCTTTTATTAATGTGTTGTATCACATTGATTGATTTGCGGATGTTGAACCAACCTTGCAGCCCTGGAATAAATCCCACTTGGTCGTGGTGAATAATCCTTTTAATGTACTGTTGAATCCTATTGGCTAGTATTTTGGCGAGAATTTTTGCATCTGTGTTCATCAAGGATATTGGTCTGTATTTCTCTTTTTTGATGGGATCCTTGTCTGGTTTTGGGATCAAGGTGATGCTGGCCTCATAAAATGAGTTTGGAAGTTTTCCTTCCATTTCTATTTTTTGGAACAGTTTCAGGAGAATAGGAATTAGTTCTTCTTTAAATGTTTGGTAGAATTCCCTCGGGAAGCCATCTGGCCCTGGGCTTTGTTTGTTTGGAGATTTTTGATGACTGTTTCAATCTCCTTACTGGTTATGGGTCTGTTCATGCTTTCTATTTCTTCCTGGTTCAGTTGTGGTAGTTTATATGTCTCTAAGAATGCATCCATTTCTTCCAGATTGTCAAATTTGTTGGCGTAGAGTTGCTCATAGTATGTTCTTATAATTGTCTGTATTTCTTTGGTGTTCGTTGTGATCTCTCCTCTTTCATTCATGATTTTATTTATCTGGGTCCTTTCTCTTTTCTTTTTGATAAGTCTGGCCAGGGGTTTATCAATCTTATTATTCTTTCAAAGAAACAGCTCCTAGTTTCGTTGATTTGTTCTATTGTTTTTTGGTTTCTATTTCATTGAGTTCTGCTCTGATCTTTATGATTTCTCTTCTCCTGCTGGGTTTAGGGTTTCTTTCTTGTTCTTTCTCCAGCTCCTTTAGGTGTAGGGTTAGGTTGTGTACCTGAGACCTTTCTTGTTTCTTGAGAAAGGCCTGTACTGCTATATATTTTCCTCTCAGGACTGCCTTTGTTGTGTCCCACAGATTCTGAACCATTGTGTTTTCATTATCATTTGTTTCCATGAATTTTTTCAATTCTTCTTTAATTTCCTGGTTGACTCATTCATTCTTTAGAAGGATGCTGTTTAGTCTCCATGTATTTGGGTTCTTTCCAAATTTCCTCTTGTTATTGAGTTCTAGCTTCAGAGCATTGTGGTCTGAAAATATGCAGGGAATGATCCTAATCTTTTGATACATGTTGGGACTTGATTTAGGACCAAGAATGTGATCTATTCTGGAGAATGTTCCATGTGCACTAGAGAAGAATGTGTATTCTGTTGCTTTGGGATGAAATGTTCTGAATATATCTTTGATGTCCATCTGGTCCAGTGTGTCATTTAAGGCCTTGATTTCCTTATTGATCTTTTGCTTGGATGATCTGTCCATTTCAGTGAGGGGAGTGTTAAAATCCCCTACTATTATTGTATTCTTGTCGATGTGTTTCTTTGATTTTGTTATTAATTGGTTTATATAGTTGGCTGCTCCCACGTTAGGGGCATAGATATTTAAAATTGTTAGATCTTCTTGTTGGACAGTTCCTTTGAGTATGATATAGTGTCCTTCCTCATCTCTTATTATAGTCTTTGGCTTAAAATCTAATTGATCTGATATAAGGATTGCCACTCCTGCTTTCTTCTGATGTCCATTAGCATGGTAAATTCTTTTCCACCCCCTCACTTAAACCTGGAGGTGTCTTCGGGTTTAAGATGAGTTTCTTGTAGGCAACATATAGATGGGTTTTGTTTTTGATCCATTCTGATACCCTGTGTCTTTTGATTGGGGCATTTAGCCCATTAACATTCAGGGTAAGTATTGAGAGATATGAATTTAGTGCCATTGTATTGCCTGTAAGGTGACTGTTATTGTATATTGTCTCTGTTTCTTTCTGATCTATTACTTTTAGGGTCTCTCTTTGCTTAGAGGACCCCTTTCAATATTTCCTGTAGAGCTGGTTTGGTATTTGCAAATTCTTTCAGTTTTTGTTTGTCCTGGAAGCTTTTAATCTCTCCTTCTATTTCAATGATAGCCTAGCTGGATATAGTATTCTTGGCTGCATGTTTTTCTCGTTTAGTACTCTGAATATATCATGCCAGCTCTTTCTGGCCTGCCAGGTCTCTGTGGATAAGTCTGCTGCCAATCTAATATTTTACCATTGTACGTTACAGACTTCTTTTCCCAGGCTGCTTTCAGGATCTTTTCTTTGTCACTAAGACTTGTCAATTTTACTATTAGGTGATGGGGTGTGGACCTATTCTTATTGATTTTGAGGGGGGTTCTCTGAACCTCCTGGATTTTGATGCTTGTTCCCTTTGCCATATTGGGGAAATTCTCTCCAATAATTCTCTCCAACATACCTTCTGCTCCCCTCTCTGTTTCCTCTTCTTCTGGAATCCCAATTATTCTAATGTTGTTTCGTCTTATGGTGTCACTTATCTCTCGAATTCTCCCCTCGTGGTCCAGTAGCTGTTTGTCCCTCTTTTGCTCAGCTTCTTTATTCTCTGTCATTTGGTCTTCTATATTGCTAATTCTTTCTTCTGCTTCATTTATCCTAGCAGTGAGAGCCTCCATTTTTGATTGCACCTCATTAATAGTTTTTTTTTTATTTCAACTTGGTTAGATTTTAGTTATTTTATTTCTCCAGAAAGGGCTTTTATATCTCCCGAGAGCGTTGCTTTAATATCTTCCATGCCTTTTTCAAGCCCAGCTAGAATCTTGAGAATCGTCATTCTGAACTCTATATCTGACATATTACCAATGTCTGTATTGATTAGGTCCCTAACCTGTGGTACTGCTTCTTGTTCTTTTTTTTTGTTGTGAATTTTTCTGCCTTGTCATCTTGTCCAGATAAGAGTATATGAAGGAGCAAGTAAAATACTAAAAGGGTGGCAACAACCCCAGGAAAATATGCTTTAGCCAAATCAGAAGAGATCCCAAATCGTGAGGGGGGAGAAAGGGGATAAAAAGGGGTTCAGAAAGAAAAAAGAAAAAAAAAAGAAACTATTAAAAAAAGAAAGCCGATAAAGAAAAAATATAAAAAGAGGAAAAATGTATATATATATTAGATAAACTATTTAAAAAACCTTAAAAAGAAAATGGTAAAAGTTAAAAAAATTTAGCAGAAGAAGAGAAAAAGAAAAAAAAATTGAAAAAGAAAAAAAAAATTAAATTAACTGCAAGGCTAAAAAAATCATGGGGAGAAAGCCATGGGTTCAGTTCTTTGCTTTCTTCTCCTCTGGAATTCTGCCACTCTCCTTGGTATTGAAAACTGCACTCCTTGGTAGGTGAACTTGGTCCTGGCTGGTTTCCCGTAGATCTTCTGGGGGAGGGGCCTGTTGTAGTGATTCTCAAGAGTCTTTGCCCCAGGCGGAGTTGCACCGCCCTTACCCGGGGCCGGCGCTGAGTAAATCCGGTCGGGGTTTGCTGGTTTGCTTTCGGGAGCTTTTGTTCCCTGAGCGCTTTCTGTAGAGTCCGTAGGACGGGAGTGAAGATGGCGGCCTCCCGGTCTCCGGCCCGGAGGAGCCGAGAGCCCAGGGCCCCACTCCTCAGTGCGCCCTGAGAGAACAGCGCCCAATGACTCCCGTCCCCCTGGCCTCTGGCCGCGCTCCGAGCTGACCGAGCCTGCGACCGGTTCAGGCAACCCCGAGCTGAGAGTCACTCCTCGGCTCTGTCTCTGCAGCGGCTTCCCCGTTCTAATACCTGTAAGCTCCTGCGACACTCAGACACCCCCGATCCTTCTGCGACCCTGCGGGACCTGAGGCCGCGCTGACCCCGCCCGGGCTTCACCCCAGTTAAGCCTCTGGAGCGATGTCCCTCAGCGGAACAGACTTTTAAAAGTCCTGATTTTGTGCTCCGTTGCTCCGCCGCTCGCCGGGAGCCGGCCCCTCCCCCCGCTGTCTATCTTCCCGTCGCTTTAGAGTCACTTCTCCGCCAGTCCTACCTTGCAGAAAGTGGTTGATTTTCTGTTTCTGGAATTGCTGTTCTTCTTCTCTTCAATCTCCCGTTGGACTTATAGGTGTTTGCAATCTTTAGATAAGCTATTTAGCTGATCTCCCGCTACCCGAAGTAGTCTCAGCTGCTACTTCTCCGCCATCTTGACTCCTCCTCCTTTTCTTACATCTTTTAAGGGAGAATCAGCTGGACATACTTCCAAAACATATATCAGTAAAGCTTCTGACACTTGACAAAAGGGCAGAGAAAAAAAGCTGCCTTATTTATAAGAAGCTATGCTCAGAGTAAAAAATAAATAAATAAAAAAAATCCGTGTGGTAGAGACTAACTGTTGAGTGTGATGTAACGGAGTTTGGAGGATATGCCACAGCACAGTCAGAATGCAGCTTTCAGACCCTTTCTAGAATGTCATGAGGCATTATGCATTGTTAAAAGCTGCCAGCTCCTTCCCCAGAGGAGATGCCCTCTCTTTGATGGGGGAAGCAATTTTCTCTGCTGATCTCAGAAGGTTCCTCAGCCCTTGAGTTCTCTGTGAATGTGCAGGCAAGATATTATGAGTGTGAAATGTTAAAAACAATAACTAGTTATTCATGCCACTCAAATGTAACTGGTTTGCAGGAAAGACCTAACTTCTGACGTGGTGTATTAAGGTTTCAAATTAAATACTTAGAAGAAATATTAGTTATCTTATGAGCTGTGTAATTATAGATTGACTGTCAATTCATTTATTACCTTTCCTTCATTGTGCTCTGTACAATCCATTATAGCTTATCCGTGAATACAAAGCAGATTTTTAAGCACATTTCACTTCATGCATCTGTTTCTGGCTATCCTGTCTGCCACCCACCCCTCGACATTCTTAAATATACTCAATTTACAGAGAAGTACGGTAGAGTGCACAGGGTTAAGTTTCTTCCACATATCTTTCTGCCCCTAACTTACCATTTTTTAAAAAAAAGATTTTATTTATTTATTTGACAGACAGATCACAAGTAGGCAGAGAGGCAGGCAGAGAGAGAGAGAGGAGGAAGCAGGCTCCCCACTGAGCAGAGAGCCTGATGCAGGGCTTGATCCCAGGACCCTGGAATCATGACCTGAGCCAAAGGCAGAGGCTTTAACCCACTGAGCCACTCAGGCGCCCCCCTAATTCACCATTTTGCTCCTACTTCTGTCATTGTCTTTTATTTTTAAGCCCAGTAAGATAGAAATAAAAACCATGTTTTAATTGAAGAAGTAATTTTGATTAAAGTAGACTAGCTAGATTGAAAAAGTTAATGTAGAGATAAAGAGCTAGGGAAGTAGGGAGAGATGAATAATGGAAGAGGGAATAAAATGAAAGAAAAAGAAAGAAATGGGAGAGTAAAATGTGGGGGTGAGGAAAAAGTGGGGTTTGCAATTAATCTCGCCAAGGAGCATATGCCTAGGAAAACTTCCTTAAGGCCTCTATCTTTTTCTCTAAACACAGAGGGATTCCTTTGTCTCCATGAGGCCCAATCCCCAGGAGCTTCATGACACGGTTTTTCTTTTTTCTTTTCTTTTCTTCAGAAGGTGGAACACCCATTAAAAGGATTAAAAAGGGGGAAATATGATGGAATTTTTAAATTATTATTATTTAGGAAGTTCTGTCAGACAATGTCTAAGGTTGTTTTCTACTTCAAGTCATAAAAGTTTCATTCTGACTTTTAACCCGAATTATTTTTAACCTTAAATTCTTTTATTCTCTTTTTTTTTTTCTGTGTTATATTACTCAGGCTGTTGAGGTATTTGGGACATCAACACCTTCTGTTGTAGAATGACACTTGTAAGAGTGTCCTTAGCTTGTCTTGAGTTGGATTTTTTTTGATTCAGTGCAATCAGATTTCAGTGCAATGAACTTCAGTAGAACTGGGCTGCTGATATTCAATCCAAACCTGTTCAGTGGTAGACCAGTGTACCTAGTCTCTATTTTATTAGGGCCCAAGATGAGAGAAGGGATATTACGCTGAACATGACAGACATGGCATCTGTCATCCCATAGTTTTAGTTCTCATGCAGGAGACAGATATATAAGAAATTATTAAAGTGAGATACATGTGGTAAAGAAGAAATGCAAAATGCGGATATATGTGAAAGACTGGCAGTCTCTGAAGAAGTGACATTTAAGGTGAGACCTGAAAGTTAACAAAAGTTATCACATGCAGGAGAGAGTGGGAGGAAAATTCCAGGCGAGGGCAGGCAAAACTCTAGGCTAGGAAAGATCCCAATATATTAAAGAGCTGAGGAAGCGTTGCTGGGGCAACGAGGATGAGACAGACTGTGGCATCTAATTGAAGTGGAAGATATAGGCAGGGGCCAGAGTCCCGAGGTCTTAGATGGTATGAAAAGGATTTTGCATATTATTCTGATGGCAGTAGAAATTCACTCCAGTTATTAAGCAGATGAGTGACATGACTGACTTAAATATTTTTAAAATTTCCCTAGATCTTCAGTAGAGAGTGTATTGGAGAAAACCATGAAGTAATGTCGGAAACTTTTTTTTTTCTAAGAGTGGTACTGTGACTTATATGTAGCCTTTCTCTTTTAAACCCTTTAAGTTTATATCTTAAGTACCTCCCTGTTGCATGTCTCTGATGGAAGTACTATATGGATCTGTCCCAACAATTCTTCTCCAACCTTATGTACCATCACAGCAACTTGAAGTTCAAGTTCAAAAGTTTCCGACATTACTTCATGGTTTTCTGCTTGCAAACCTAGTATATACGGCCTACGTAACTGAAACAAGCAGCTTTCTTCCTTTTTTCTCTGTTGAAGTCCTCCAAACTATTTTTAAAAAGAAAAACCTCAGAACTTCTAAATTATTTTAGCAAGTACACAATATGTCAAAGGTCCCCAGAGTTGACTTGGAGAAAGCTCTGAACATGACTTTCAACTAAAAAAGAAAGATTCAAGTATTTTATAAATGCTGCTATATTACCTGTATCAGCAACACAGCTGGAGAAAATTACCACAGAAACAGGGTAAGACCTGGTGGTACAGAGAGTGATCTGAGATTGATTGTCCAATAGTTCATGCAATGCAGTATCGTCTATGCTGGGATGAACTTGCACTGGTAGGAAGAATATTATTGAAAGCTGGCAGAATCATTATATCCATTTTTATGAAAAATGAGATACTTAGGTGGAAGGGCCCATAAGGAATGGCTAGAAACTGAAACATATAAATTTTGCTTCATGAAGCTGTTTACTGACTACATTGTGGGTGTGTATATATATAATATATATATATATATAGAGAGAGAGAGAGAGAGAGAGAGAGAGAGATGGCCTTTACTGATGTCATATCTAAAATGGTGATCTACCCAATCACCCGCATTAATTAGGGCATGCTCACAATTTTATTTCCTCAGACAGAAATAGAAGATCTATGGTTTCCCGTAAAAAGGTATTTATTCACCATCAAGCACTCATTTCTGTGCTTACAGAATGTATGGGAAATACTGTGCTTCTTTAGATTGTCCTAAGTAAGAAAATACTTCAGAGAGGATTCTCTTCAAACAGAGAAGATGGAATCGTGACTTTAGTCTCTTTGCTTAAGCGAGTTCCTCCTGGATCCGCCTGTTTTTGCCGCCCAGCTGTTCCCAGCATCCAAGTGCAGTTAATCTCTCTGTTTAGTGGACATGGCTATTTTTGCAGTGCCTTAAGAGTTTTGTTGGTTGCCAGATCATTAATGGGCTATGAATTATGCAATAAACTTCTCCTGTACCAGTAAAGAAGAAGCCAGCAGTGAAGTCTGGCCAGAGAATATGCAGAGAAATGCAACAATAAAGGCCATAAACACATTTTTTCATTTGGAAGTCTTATTAAGAATTAGAAATAATTCATGTTCAGATGGTTTTGTAAGGCAGAGATGCTGTAATGAAAGAGTTGCAGGACTTTTAAAAATTGAAAAGGAAAAAAAGGGAGATCATTGGACTTGAAACAGAGGCTGTGACTGGGAAGCAGGGAGCTCTTTGCTTTTGTTTTCTTCTTCCTGTTAAAGTCTCCAGCTGGTAAAAATTATACCTATAATCACAAGATTATGAACCCATATACAATTTACCAGGCAGTTACTTTTTTAAAAAATAAACAAACAATAGAAACAAAAGCTTGTTTTTTTCTAAAACACTTTCATGCAGTGTCCTCTTAAATTCACATTAAAGATCTAAAAATGTATTTTGTGTTTGAAGCTGCTTCCACTGATGATTGAGCTCTTTGTGAGTCTGAGAGTAAAAGAATGAGGGATGAATAGCATTTCCTCGTCAGCAAAATACCAATTAGGAAGTTGTGGCTGGAACTGCAGTTCATTTTGAGCGAGTCTGCTCTTACGTGAAATCCAGTCATTTTATTTTTAGGTCTCTACACAGTAGGAAAAGCACCTGGGAATAGTACGCATAGTGCTTCAAAAATACTGTTACATGTCATTCATATACTCTGGTTCTTATACTAAATAATTAAGCTTGGGATAAATTGGTTATTTTTTTATGGGTTGAATTGTTTCCCCTTCCTTCAAATCATGTGTTGAAGTTCTAATTCCCAGTTCATCACAATGTGACCTCATTTGGAAATAAGGTCACTGACAACGTAATTAGTTAAGATGAGGTGATTAGTGTGACCCCTAATCCAATATGACTGGTGTTCTTATAGGAAGAGAGAAATTTGGGCACAGAAGTACAGTCAGGGAAATAGAACTTAAACTTTTCTTCGCACTCAAGAACTCTTCCACAGAAGTAGTATGAAAAGAAAACAGTGTTATTATCAAATGTAATTTAAACTAGGATGTGAGGTGCATCATAGACAATCCACTAAGAGATTGCAAAAATGGAAAGAAACCCTCACACTTTTGTATAACCAGGCAGATGTAGCCCATTGCATACATGTTTTCAAGATAAACGATGACAAGTCAAGTAGGAAGACTCGATGGCACATTCTGTCACACAGAGTCCTGCTAACTTTACCTGGTAATTGGGGTGACTGTCTGTGTTAGCTAGTTGGCTTTATCTAGAAGGAAAACAAACTTCTCAAATCTTTATGACAGCCGGTAGTTTTGCAGCTTGGAATAAGGCTTCCTGCAGAAATTGAGAGATAAGGGTCGACCTCCCTTGAGGATTCTCCTTTATGACACTCAGTAGAAACCCACCCTCCTGACACATTGATCTCGAACATCTAACCTCCAGAATTGTGAGACAATACATTTCTGTTGTTCTGGCCACTCTGTTTTTTTGGAACTTTGTTATCTCTAGCAACTAATATACCCTTTATATTTCAGTTTCCTCCAGTAACCTGGGGTGGGGGGCAGTTTGGGAAGGCATGAGATTGTACAGTAGATATGGTGACACCATCTACTTCAGTGAGGTGTTAAGAAAATTAAATAAGGTGAAGTACATAAAATACATAGCAAAGTGCCCGGAACATAGTACTCAATACTTCTTACCTGATAGTACCATTCTTTTCTTGAGCAAATTACATAGCATTTTTGGATGTAAAACTAAGAGGTTAGACAAAATCCTCTCATTTATTTTAGATCTTTGAAATCCAATTTTTCTATTTTTTTCTGTTTTAAAATCATAAACCTCTTTTGTTTATTTGACTACAATCAATACAAAACTATATTGAGTATCTACTATCCAAGGCAATAAATACTCATTGAGTACTTCCTATGGAATACACATGTGAAATTTTAAGTAGGTAGAATAATGGAAATATAAAGGAATATTTATATATGAGGGAATGTGATAAAGAGGAAGCATAGAAGAGGGAGAAAGCCAATCTGGGGACAAAAGGATTAAGTGAAAACTGCATCAATTAGATGATGTCTACAGTGGGATTTGGAATTTGAATTTATCACCAAAGAAAGAGAGGAATAGTCACTCCAAGCCCAGGGAGCATCAGCCCTCCCCCACCCCCAAATAATTAACAATAGAATATTCCTGTAGCTGTGATTATTTCTGGAGTCTAAAATTGTAGGGAGATCAAGGGGAGATGTGGCTCAAAGAGAGGATATTTGGGCCTGAGTATTCCAGAACAAAGGGAGAATGGCGAGTTAGAGACAGAAGCTTAAAAATAAGACAAAAACTGAGACAGCAATGCAGTAGGCAATAGAATTTTGAATACAAATAATATCTAACATGTATTGAGAGCCATACGCAGGGTCCTATTCTAAGAACTTGGATGTCCATCAACAAATGTAATATATATGGTAACAGTATTTGGTAAATGTTTTTATCTTCACTTTACAGGACAAGACACTCAGGCACTGGGAGCTTAGGTAATATGTCAATGATTATATAAACTTGTAGCAGAGGTAGAATTTGAAACTATATGGTTGTGGTTCCAAAGCAGAAAAATGTGCTCACATCCATTATACTAAAGCAAAGGGTATCAGGTGCCTTCCACAGACTACATGGAGAGAGCTAGACCAGAGTAGATAGTAATCCTCATAGAGGAATCCTGTCTCTTTCATGGTGCAGTTCAGATGCACGTTTTCTGCAATTTTCCCAGATGCTCTCCACCAGAAGTCATCTCCCTGGTTGTAAATTCAGTTAGTACCTTAAAAAAAAAAAAAGAATGTGTGGTTTACAAAACTTCTAAAATCTGTGCCAAAGTGACCATAATAACATATGACTGCCTTAGCTTCTTTACACAAGTTAACACTTTAACAGCATGAACTGTACGTGTACAGTGTTTTGAAAATAAGAGGTACAAAATGAGTATGTGGTAGATGAATTATGGGAGGGGAAGAAAAGGAAGTAAGGCACCAGCAGTATGTTTTGGGAAACCGTGAAGGAGCTGAATGAGTGGTAATGGAGTGACCTGAGGCATTTTCGAGTAAGTGGGGAAAGCTGGAAAATAAAATGATTTCCACAAGTAATTTTCCATAGATTTAGAAACTGGGCTATCACTGGGCTTTGGGATTAGGAGGAGGGGCTGTAGTCAGCAGGGAAGGTGGGATAGAGCTAGTAATTTCCATCTGGTATCCTGATGGGATGGGTAAGTAAGGATGCGTATATTGAACTACAGGCATAGAAGGCATAGAAAACACATTTTTTTTTAAAAAGCAGCAAAGGATTTAGAGACTAACTTCACCAAGTGTATGGCATTAGATAACAATGGATTAAATTTTGCTAGCAGAGTGGTCCGAGAAGATTTTGTCTGATTATTTAAGAAGTGCCTAAGAGAGGATCTGATTCTTCTATTTTTATTTCCTCTCCTTTGCTACACATTCTCTAATTCTTACAAAAAACTTCTGTTGTTCTTTGATCTAAATGAACATTCCAGCCATCACAGGGGCTTCTAACTAAAGCAAAGGTCAGAGATGATGAAGAAACATTGTCCTTTCATAGAAATCCAAATGTCTCACTTGGCTGGAAACCATATTTTGACCTTTCCTTAGCACATTTTCTGTGACCAGCCCTCTTTAGGTTCATCTCAAGTCAGCATCCCACTCTGAAACCACTTAGAGTCCTTGTTCTCATTTCTTCTTGGCACACTGCTCTCAGTTCCTGTGCATGGTCTTCCCAGTGTATTAGTTCCAGTTATCTGGCTACTCTATACAGCTTCCCCTGAATTGTCATCAAGAACTAATTATGTATGTGAGGTGACACTAATGGAATTTGCTACATGTCAAGAAACACTTCAAGATTTTTCTGGAACATGAGATTTCCACACACTGATCTGTCCCTTGTTTGATAATTCAGTGTCAACGAGGAGTCTTTGAGGAAATCGATTGAGAGACTCTTTCATGATTAAATGGAAGATTCAAATCTGCATCCTCAGTGGACAAATAAAACACATCCCTTAACTAGGAGTTTTTATCCTTTATCTCTCACTTAGCTCTATAATTTTTTCTTTTCATTTCCTGGTGTTTACACAATTCTTCCCTATGTTCTATTCTTGAAGGTTTTTTTTTCTTCTTGTTACTTGTTTTACTTTAAAACATAATGAGAATGATGGGGCGCCTAGGTGGCTCAGTGGGTTAAAGCCTCTGCCTTCAGCTCAGGTCATGATCCCAGGGTCCAGGGATCGAGCCCCACATCGGGCTCTCTGCTCAGCAGGGAGCCTGCTTCCCCACCCCCTCTCTGCCTGCCTCTCTGCCTACTTGTGATCCTGTCTGTCAAATAAATAAATAAAATCTTTAAAACATAGTGAGGATGAAATTGAGGGAAAATGAAACCATATATTACAATGGAATGAAGCCATGATTTTAATTTAAAAACTTTTCAACATAGGGTGCCTAGGTGGCCCAGTTCGTTAAGTATCCAGCTCTTGGTTTGGGCTCAGGTCCTGGGATGGAGCCCCATGCTGGGCTCTGTGCTTGGTGGGGAGTCTGCTTCAGGATTCTCTCCCTCTTCCTCTTCCCCTCTTCCTTCTCTAAAACAAATGAATACATCTTTAAAAAATTTAAAAATAGAAACTTTTCAATATCAAAATAAACTTCTATAAAGGAAACAGGTAGAATGCACATATTTTGAAGACTTCTAATAGGATAGCAGCTTTAGGACTCTTATTTAAGTCAACATATCCATAAAGTGGTTAGTCTATCTCTATTTACAGATGAGATTAACCTGAGAGTCACAAGATGTAACTGTATATGTAGTCTTTTCAGAGCTATCCAAGTGACATAGGTGTGATTTGAACCTAGCTGTCTGACTTTAAAGTTTTTTGGTTTTGTTTTAAATGCCACCTTGTTTTCTATCTTCATGAGGAGCAAAGTACTATTATAAAAGAGAATTAGATGGCAGTTGTATGCAGAGGCATCATAAGTTAACGGAAAGGTCCTACACCTAGAAGACCTGGTTTTAATTTCCTTCTCCATTTTCAACTGTTGGCAGGACCCTGAATGGCTCACTTTGGTATAAAATTAAGATGGCATTACTATGCACACTCTTGATGTGAGAATTTAATGAGGGAGTGTGCATGATCATGATTTATAAATTCTAAAGCTTTATATAAACTAATTTTATTATTGTACAAATTTTAATATAGGTAATTCCTAAGGAGATTAAATCATCACAATAAAATGTGAAGATTTATATTTAAATCTGATTGATAACTAATTTTATGAGTTATTATAACATAATATTTAAGTGAAACATATGATCTCAAGCTAATCTTGTTATCCCTAAGGACTACTCCCTTTTTTAAAAATATTGGCATAAGAATTTTATTGTATTTGAGGTATGTGTTTAATTTTTCATGTATTTTCTCATTTTGAATTTGTTTTCTCTTTCTGAACTTACATAAAATTAAATCTTTAATGTTCTCAATATTTTATAATTTATTTGTTTAACCACAATTTAAGAAAACACCTTCATACTTAAGAAAAATACCCTTATAACTGCTATAGATTTTACATTCTTTTAATAAGGAAAAAAGAGAATGAGTGTAATAAATAAAAGGCCTACACACACACACACACACACACACACACACCCCAGATAACAGAAAATGAGACAGGGTATGGATTGTTCTATAAATCAGTTACTATTCTTTAGAAATTTGCATTTACTGTAGCTTTTATTACATGTTATTTATTGCTTTCAAAAGTAATATGATTTATTATTAATTCAACAATTGTGTCCCTGGACCATTATATACTTTTTTATTTTCTTAATGTAACAGTGACAAGAAATCTTAATCAGGGATATTTTGAGAATACAGGATTCATTAAGTGATGGATAATGACCTTTAGATAAAAATTAATATATAAATATCATTATGGCAGTTATTTTTAACAATGTTTATGAGATTATATAACCTACATGATTATATTTTGCTTGTTATGTTACCTGATTCCACATAAGGGGGCATGATCTGTGGCTAAAAGCCAAAATCTAGCAGATATGCCACTGGGCATGTGGAACCTTCCAGCTGACTCTAACACGTAAAAGGCCCTCAGTAAATGTTGAAGCCAAAGAAAGGAGAAGTTTTAAAGGATTTTCTATGTGTATAAGAAGAGCATCATCTTTTAAATTTAGAAATTTGGCAATGGATGTGCAATGTACATTTTAGTGAGTACAGTCAAAAATAGATTTAGTGAATAATAACATTGCGTCTTAGGTACCAATTGACGCATTCTTTTAGGAAAGATGATGACTAAGAATTAACTCATATGGATAGAGAGTTTGGTTTGCTTATGGTTAAATGGGCTTTAATGCAGTGGCATGGGACCCTCTACTGGGAAATTATTTCCAAGGCAAAGGGGGAGGGGAGTCAGTGACGAGGACACTGCTTTTCTGTCATGTTCCGTATAGGGTTTAAAAGTACCACAAGGGTAGTATGTTTTTCCAAGTGTATTTCTTGGCTATAACTAGTGCTTTATACCACAAGGAGCCATTCAGGTTTTGGTGATACTGTTTTCTAAACAGCCTCGTTGTCATTTTATCTTGCCAACCCCTAAGCCCTCTGAGTTTGGCTTATGGTTTTGATTTTCATTCTAGCATACAAAGTATTTGCCAGCACAGGCTTCCAATAGTTCCTTCTACTCTGAGGCCCCCAATACATTCTTTGAACTTTATCTTTAATTACAGTTGGACAGAGTTAACATTTTTATATATAATGCAAAATATCCTTCTTTTTTTAAATAACACAAAACATCTTTAAGAGAAAAGAAGCAAGTAAAAATAATGAGAAATAAAATACAAAAAATCTCGTTATGTATTGATTATCAGTATAAACCAAAACATAGTGAGTATGTATAGGAAAAACTATACTTTTTGAAATTTTGCATTTCTGAAATGCTTACTCTTATATTGATTAGCTGATTAGTGTTAATAATAAGTTATGGAGACTTGGGAGATATTACTGGGGAATTTATTATTCATTGTATAATATGTGCTTAAGGTACACACCTCTGTTAGGCTAGCTTTGTAATGACTTGCTAAAAGGATGGGCTTGGGGGAGTGGAAAGAATTACCTCCTGGGTCCTCCTCTGATTAGTTGGGGAGATTGATCAAAATAATGAATTTTATCATATTTTTTTAAATTACCCAGAAAAGTAGAATTCCCTGCCTTATAGAAATTTTAATATTTATTTTTCAAGTTGAGATTAATAGGTGAATTCAGGCAACTTTTTGTGTATGTATATATGATTACTCATTTATAATGAAATTTAAAATTCTGTATGAATTTAGTTTGCTAACTGTCACCCTCTCCTGAATTAGGAAGTCTTTTTTTTTTTTTTTTTTTAAAGATTTTATTTATTTATTTGACAGAGAGAAATCACAAGTAAGCAGAGAGGCAGGCAGAGAGAGAGGAGGAAGCAGGCTCCCTGCTGAGCAGAAAGCCCGACGCGGGGCTCGAACCCAGGACCTGGGATCATGACCTGAGCCGAAGGCAGCGGCTTAACCCACTGAGCCACCCAGGCGCCCCATGAATTAGGAAGTCTTTAGAGGGATGCCTGGGTAGCTCAGGTGGTTAAGTGGCCCATTTTTTATTTTGGCTCAGGTCATGATCTCAGGGTCCTGGGATTGAGCACCCCCTTACCACCATAGAGCCCCTGTTGAGCTCTGCCTTCAACATGGAGTCTGCTTGAGATTCTCTTTCTCTCTCTGCCCCTCCCCCAACTCATGCTTACTCTCTTTCTTTCTAAAATGAATGAATAAAATCTTAAAAAAAAAAAAGAAGGTAGTCTTTGGGAAGAATCCTGTACCTGCCAACAGGACTGATTTCAGCCTCACTGTGTCTCCGGGGTTTTATTCAAAGATTACAGCTTCTACTTTTCTACAATACTGTAGTGCTTCTGATTCCTAGAACCCACTTTTATTATGGCATCTGCATGTTTTCTCAAAAAATTGTATTAGAAATAATCATTTGTGGGGACCATCAAGAGCCAAATATTGACTATTCTAAACTCTAGTCTCTTACTTAACCTCTCACTGACAAAGCTGTTTTTTCCGGCCATCAGCATTTGAAGTTTGTCTTTGATGACTTGATAGTGTGACTTTCAGTTTAATCATTTAAGAAACTTAAGCAGTTTAAAATATTATTACCACTCACTAAGAAGCTGCCTTTCAAATTTAATTTAATCATTCATTAATAATATACTAATAACATTTTACTATTAATTGATACTGCTTACATTCTGTACATAATATGCTATGCATTCAACCAAATGTTTTGCATGCATTGTTTCTAATTCTTATGCCTGGTCTGAAAGAGAAGTGTTACTATACTCTCTCATTTCACATATTGGATAATTGGGGCTGACTGAGGCTCAGAAACTTTCTCACTCTGTTAATTTCCTGAGAGTACCACATACTGAGCAAGACCTTGGGGATACATTAGGTGCTTAGGGCATATTACTACAAAACAGAGAGGAAAGCATGCCATCATTCAAGGTCTGGAATTTTTGTTCCACTGTTCCGAAAGAGCAGCTAAGATGTTTTAACCTTCAACTTTGTAACTTCCAAATGTCTATGTTGCCTACTTTGTATCCGTTTTCTTCAGTTACCAGTTAAAGAAACCCAACTCAATGTGGTTGAAGGCAGAAAGAAGATAAAACCAAATAAACAAAATTGAATTTTATCTGAAAGGCACTGGAACCATTCAGATAATTGAAGGAAGAGCCTTAGAATCCTAGAAAATTGTGGGAAAACTATAGTTGAAACCATCACTCACAAGCCAGTATTTAAGGATCTTTGCTGTGAAGTCAAGGTACTTCCTGAACTCAGAAGTTGCTTCAACTATTTTTGCCTCAATAATCTTTTCCCTGCAGAAATAAATGCACTCAGAGATAAGTAATAATAAAAAGGAAACAGCACACAACCTATGCATAACATAGTAAATTATTATAGCCCCCCAAATTAGATGATCATTAAAGCAAAATATGTCACCTATGAAGGGAAAAAGTTCAGAAACTCAGAGTACAGCAGCAGCCCCATGCTAGAATGTGATGGCCCCTATATCTACAAAAATCTCTAGGGGAAGGAAGTGTGATGACATTTAATAAAAGATAAAAACAAGAATCTCATTAAGAACAGCCATCCTAATATAAACCAGTTTATCAGGACTAGGATAAAATATGTTATATCCATAAATGTGAATGAACTAAACTTATCTATTAAGAGAAAATTATTTTAGGCTCAGATCTCAACAAAAATCTCAACTGTATGTAAATTGTAAGAGAAACATTATGAAATGGACTCAGTGGTTGAACATGAAAAGACTAAGGAACAAAATAATAAAAATAAAGAAGAGTAACTATCTTAATATTGTAAGTTAATTTCTGATGTAAAAACCAAGGTACATGACTAAGAAAGAATAAAGAAGAAGAATCCATAATCTAAACTGATTATCTTTTATGTTATATACGTACAATAGTTTATCACATCAAAATGCACAGGCAAACTCCTGAAAAAATCCAAGATAAAGTCATGCCTAAGAATGTAAATATTCTCATCTCAAGTCACTTTCACCTAAAGCCAATGACCCGATGCACTGGTTCAGCTGTTGGGAACAATTCCCCTCTCCACTATCTTTCAGTGGTACCCTTAATTTTGCCAGCAATCCATTCACATCTGGTTTGTGCCGTGTGCAGAGTGAGCTAACCTAGGTCCAAAAGAAGCTCCGTCTTTTTCCTTCTCATTTAGCTGGTTGGTGACACACTCATAGCTCTAAGTACAATTCCAAAGAGGGGTACTTCTCGGGCAAAGCTTACTTGTATGCCTTCTAGCCCTGCTCAGGCTCATTCCCAGGTGTATTATTTCTATTTTATGGTGGGCCGCTACCAAGCAAACCCAACTTTATGATTTGGCAAGTGCAGTGGAATCTAGTTTATAATGGCCATGATAGGTGAGTGGTCACATTGTGTCTTATGGTCAAGTATTCCATTTCTCCTAGGACTCATTAACATGGCAGGTGCAGTTTCTCAAAGGCCATGTAATTCTCCATGGAAGAGGCCATGGCCTTAGTCCAGAATCCCATGAACCATTGTTGTGATTCTCACACTGAGGCTTGCCATAGCTCAGAAAAGGCATCTTTTCCCAGCACTTACCACCAACATCATAGTATCTGCTGGATAGGATGACTCAAGCAATAATTCCTTTCACACCATAGTCTGAGTTTGTTGCAGAATTCTTCCCTCCATGGGACTCACTCAAAGCTAGGGACTTCCATGTCACTCAGTGTGCAGGCTGGCTGATTATTATAAAATATGTTACTTCCAGAGGTCAAGAGTGCTATGCTTCTTCCTTCATAGTGGTAGAAAATGAGTGCTGAAGTAATTTGTCATTTACTTTGACATTTCATCTGATGAGTGGAGCTCTAAAAACTTCACAGAAGTTCAGATCTCAAGCTTTCATAGGGTTTATCTCCCACTCCCTGCAGATCCTATATTCACCAAGGACTTCAGCATTCCAGCCACCTCTTGCTCATTTTATCAATAAGTATGATGTCATTGATGTAATTAATGTAATTTTTTCCCCTTAAATTGGATGGTTTACTCTTCAGACTATATTATGACACTGGGCAGGAGACTTCAAAAACTCTGAGGCAAAAGCCGTATAAATAATCCTCTCTTCTAATGGAAAATAATGCATTCACTAAATCAATAGCTTTATTAATTTGTTCTGGCAATGATGCCAAATTTAGCATAGCAGCTCTGATAGGGGCTACTATTTGGAAGAAGCATGCAGTAGTCTGCACTCCTTCTCCAGAATCCATTCAGTTTCTTCAGGGGCTAGATTTGTGAATTAAATGGAGATATGGTAAGGGGCTGTGACCCAGGCATCTTGCAGGTCCTTAATCATATCACTAGTTTCTGTTATTTCCTAAGCTTGTGATACTGTGTTTCATTCATTATTTGGGCAAGCTAGGGGGGTTAGATTTAGAGATTTTCACTTGACCTTTCCTTGAGCTCTTACCTCACAGTACAAGAACACAAGGTGGGAGGTATGTCAACTGCCAAGCTTATCAATTCCAGTGATATATTTGGAGTCTACAGAAATAACCCCTGTATGAGTCTGCAGATTCGGTGAGCCACTGGGAGTGGGACTTTTGTGAGAACTCTAATATTACCTGACCCCATAAATCCCTATGCTAAGAGAAGAAGGGCCATGATGATATCTATGCCAAATCAGACCCCGTGTCTTATAGTCCTTAAAATAGCTGGGTAATCCTTATTCCTCAATGCAACCTGAGTTAATTACCATAGTTCCTTTTGAGACTCAGGGAATCATCATGGGTGTTACAGAATATTTCCTCTTTCAGCCAGTGGCCTCCAGATGTGAAAATTGGCCTAGGAATGAGAACTAAGCAAGGGATCATAATCTGGTATCGCAGCAATAACCTTTAGCCTCCCACTCCTCCATTCTTGCCACTTTCTGTTTGCAGATGTTGTAGAAGTCATGACATCTTTGTTGACTACCTGTCCTTTTGCCTTTATGGTTGCCACGCTCAATAAATCACTTCTAACATTTCCTGCATGTCAAGCCTCCTTATCAGCCTCGTCTCCTTTAGCAACTTTGCAGTAATTATGACCTCCTGGCTTCTGGTAATTAAGTCCTGGCACTTGACTTCTACCATTTTGAGGCCATATCATCCCTATAGATGTTCATGAGCCCGACTCTGTGGTCACCACTCTTACCATCATTCTTGGCCGGCAGCCTGCCTGAAATTCTGTGTCATGCTGATGCCTCTGTCACCAACAGTTCCTAAAAGCTTTAAAGAAAGTGTGTCCTTTGGGCCCTCCCATGGAACACAGTCTGATGAGTCTTCTGATCTCACATATGTATTATTCCAGCAACTGTAACCCTCAGCATCTTTACCTCTTTATCTCTTTACCTTTATCTCTTTACCTCTTTATCTCTTCCATTTTCCAGGGAAATTCAGATCTTCACTCTTTTCTGAGTGCTTTACATCACCTTTTCCATGTTTTAAAGAGCCATTCCAACAGAGTTAGGCACACCCCTGGTATCCTTGCTGGGCTGTTAATTCCATGTCCTGAGAAATCAACCCCAAATAGACTCTTATCCAGTCTTAAATTCTAAACACCTTGATCAAGATCCAATGCTATCTGTATTTCCCTGATTCCTGCTGGCTGGTACATGTTACCTACCTAATTTATGTCATCCTTTTAATGTAGTCTATTTTCTTTCTTGTCAGTCACAGAATTTTCTCACAAGAGCCATTTACTCCATTTTAGAATCTATTGCTCACTGTAGGCCAGTCCCAAATCCCCATCTAACTGCGCATTTTCTCTGACCATTCTGGGGACACTTGTGATAGTCTTGAGTTTTCTGAGAAGTGGATACCAAAATGGGATTTGATATACAAAATATTTACTAGGAGACATGAACGTGAAAGAGAATGGGAAGTGAGTCAAGGAGCCAGGAATCTGCCATGCATATCAGATCCTTACCAAGGAGAGAGGGAAATATAGGTTGGAAGGATGAGTCTTAGATTTCAGCACAGTTCTGAAGAGCAAGTTCAGCCAGGCCAAGAGAAGGCCTTTGAACAAAGTCACTGCTATATCCCTGCTGTGCCCTGTTATTGGTTGGGAGTGGCCCATGGAATGCGTGGCTGTGGAGCAAACGCCATGTTGGATTGGAGAATGTAGAGCTGGGGCCATGATTCAGTTACATGTCTTAAGTCAGAGATTTGCTAAGCGAATTTTCAGGTCTGGCATCGACTCAGCACATGTGTACATCCACACAGATACATGCATCCTCCCATACAAAAACACATTGGCAGAGCAATTGCACTTACGAAAGTTTTTTAGAATATCAACTACTCGGGGCGCCTGGTGGCTCAGTGGGTTAAAGCCTCTGCCTTTAGCTCAGGTCATGATCCCGGGGTCCTGGAATGAGCCCCGCATTGGGCTCTCTGCTCAGTGGGGAGCCTGCTTCCCCCCCACCCCCGCCTGCCTCTCTGCCTACTTGAGACCTCTGTCAAATAAATAAATAAAATCTTTAAAAAAAAAGAATATCACCTCCTCACTCGTGTTTATTATGATGCATCACAATATACTCTATAATATTATTAAGTGGCATTGGTAATTCTGGCTCACAGCAGGCATGTAGTGATGTTTGAATGATTTAAATTTAACAAGTAGAAATCTGTTAATTCACAATGTTAATTCAAAATAAAAATCAGGATCACTAGGATGCTAAACATGCATTAGCTAAAAAATCTGTTTAGCTGTTTTAAATTTCTTTTCTTTTTTTTTTTTAAGATTTTATTTATTTATTTGTCAGAGAGAGAGAGAGAGAGAGAGAGAGAGTGCACAAGCAGGCGAAGTGGCAGGGAAAGGCAGAGAGAGAAGCAGGCTTCCTGCTGAGCAAGGAGCCCGATGTGGGACTCAATCCCAGGACACTGGGATCATGACCTGAGCCGAAGGCAGCGGCTTAACCCACTGAGCCACCCAGGCGTCCCTGTTTAGCTGTTTTAGATTTAAAAAAAAGTTCTTAGTAAAATAGAGATAGGTTGTCTTTCTGTGTAGTTCTCTATCCCTTGCATTGTAACTTATAATGAAATACTGGAATTTCACAATCAAGGTGGTGCAAAAATGTTTAATTTAATTTTAGTTAATTAACTTAAAATTGCTCTAGAGCTATTAGTACTATAATTTGTTGTAAAAAGATAAGATAGCAAAAGAAAAAATATTTATTATTGGAGATATAATTATACAACTCAAGTGAATGACATGGGATATTATGATGATTAATGAGAACATTCAGTAGTGTACTTGCATCCAGTATTTACATGGAGAAGTATTTATCTTTCTATTTACAAACAAACCCAATAAGAAAATATAATGAAGGAAATCACCTCATTTACAATAGGCAAATAATACATAAAATACTTAGAAATAAGCTTCAGGGAAAGCAAGACCTATGTGTAAAACTAATTATAAAGCTACTTAAGGTCATAAACTAGAGCTTTAGTAAATAAGAAAACATAATCTGGGGGCGCCTGGGTGGCTCAGTGGGTTAAGCCGCTGCCTTCGGCTCAGGTCATGATCTCGGGGTCCTGGGATCGAGCTCCGCATCGGGCTCTCTGCTCAGCAGGGAGCCTGCTTCCTCCTCTCTCTCTGCCTGCCTCTCTGCCTGCTTGTGATCTCTGTCTGTCGGATAAATAAATAAAATCTTTAAAAAAAAAAAAAAAACATAATCTGTTACTGGCCTGGCCATGTGTCACTTCTCTCAAATAAAGTATTAATTTAGCAAAATACACCCCAAATATAATCTCAGGAAACAAACTGAGCATTGCTGAGGGGTGGGGGGAAGGATGGGGTGTCTGGGTTATGAACATTGGGGAGGGTATGTGCTATGGTGAGTGCTATGAATTGTGTAAACCTGGGATTCACAGACCTGTACCCCCAGGGCAAATAATAATACATTATATGTTAATTAAAAAAATCAGATAATCTTTTAAATTCTTATAAATAAAAAAAGAAGAAGAAGAAAAGGGAAAAAAAAAAAACTTGTCTAAATAACCAAGAAGTTTCTGAAACTGGATAATAATATGGGCAATTCATAAAAGACTTTACTGCTTGTCCAGGATCGGATTAATATAACTCTCAGTGACAAAACTGACCCTTGTCCCATTTCTATAGTTATCTATAAGATGTTGAGAGTGATGGACAAAGAGTTGTTTTCAGTCAACGTATATTGTGTGCTTTACCCCAGAAATCTTTTCATTCATTTTTTCAGAGTTCAGCAATTGTTTATTCTTACTCCATTCCAGGCTCAGTTCTTGTGAACAAAACAGATAGTTCCTGCCCTCCTGCTGTGTACATACTAGTGGGGATCAAGCGGTACATTGCATAAGTTTAAGGATAAGAAGTGCCCCAGCCAGGGACACCTGGGTGGGTGGCTCAGTTGGTTAAGTGTCTGCCTTCAGCTCAGGTCATAATCCCAGGGTCCTGGGATCATCAGGCTCTTTGCTCAGTGGGGAGGCTGCTTCTCCCTCTGCCTGCTGCTTTCTCTCTCTGACAAATAAATAAATGAAATCTTAAAAAAAAGAAAAAAAAAAAAAAAAAAGAGAAGTGCCCCAGCTTAGTGGCAGAGGTTTCTAGCAGGAGAACTTTCCAGATAGGATTGTGTTGTTGTTACCTTTTGCATGTAAGTCTGCAGTGGGAAGGCGGATATTTAAGCCTCCTCCTGTTCTGACTCTCAGCTCTCCCAGACTTGTATTTAGGATCTACAACTGCACATCTTTTCTAGAGACCCAAAAAATTAATCCATCGCCTCTCACTGGAGAATAGTTCTGCCCTTTCTCCTATAAAACCTACTGGCTGATTTCTTTGTGTATCTTTAGGCAGATTTGTTTGATTTACCAATGAAAGTCTCTATCTTGGTGTCTTTCAAAATGGACCTCCTAACAGCATTTGTCAATTAAAAGGTTTATGCAGGAAACTATTCTTAATAAATGTTAAAATAAATTTCAGAGTTATAATACATAAAAGAGTATAACTGACTCAAAAAAATAAAAAGTCAGGGCGCCTAAGTGGCTCAGTGAGTTAAAGCCTCTGCCTTCAGCTCAGGTCATGATCCCAGGGTCCTGGGATCGAGCCCCACATCAGGCTCTCTGCCTGGCAGGGAGCCTGCTTCCTCCTCTCTCTCTGCCTGCCTCTCTGCCTACTTGTGATCTCTGTCTGTCAAATAAATAAATAAAATCTTTAAAAAAAAATAAAAAATAAAATAAAAAAATAACAATGGAACACATGAAGGTCAGAAATCTATTCAAATAAATATGTGATACAAGTGGCATTGATTAAAATGGATCAGTCATTTAAGTAGCGTTGCTAGAAACGTTGAAATAGCCCACAGGAAAACAATAAAAGTTGTATTACTTTTTTATTATTACTGTAAGATAATCGTTAACCCACAGTAAATTTCCAATAAACTAAATATCTTACTATTTATTTTTATTATGGTAAGAACACTTAATGTGAGATCTATCCTCTTAACAAGCTGTAAGTACACAATCCATTGTTGTTGACTGCAAGTACAATGTTGTACAACTTACCTAAGGATTATTAATCTTACTTAACTGAAACTTTACACCTGTTGATTAATAACACCCTTCCCCCCGACCCCGCCATAGCCTCTGGCAACCATCATTCCACTCTTTCATTTTATGAATCTATTTTTGATACCTCATATAAGTGGTATCATACAGTACTTGTGACTGGCTTATTTCACTTAATATAAAGTCCTCAGGGTCTACCTATATTGTCCCATATTATAGATTTTTCCTCCTTTTAAAGGCTGAATATTATTCCAGGGTATGTCTATATATCATATTTTCTTTATCCCATCATCATTAGCTTGTTTCCACAGCTTGGCTATTGTGAATATGCTGCAGTAAACAGAGTGTTAAAATCTCTTTGAGATCTGAATTTCAATGATTTTGGATATATACCCAAAAGTGGGATTGCTGGATCATACTGCAGTTCCATTTTCAATTTTTTGAAAAACCTCCAAACTCTCTTTCATAACAGCTGTATTATCTTATATTCCCATCGACAGTGTACAGGAATTAAAATTTCTCCACATTCTTGCAAACATTTGTCCTTGTTTTTGTTTTTGTTTTTGATAAAAAATATTCTGGGGCGCCTGGGTGGCTCAGTGGGTTAAAGCCTCTGCCTTCGGCTCAGGTCATGATCCCGGGGTCCTGGGATCGAGCCCCACATTGGGCTCTCTGCTCTGCAGGGAGTCTGCTTCCTCCTCTCTCTCTCTCTGCCTGCCTCTCTGCCTACTTGTGATCTCTGTCTGTCAAATAAATAAATAAAATCTTTAAAAAAGAAATATTCTGAGGGATGTGGGGTGATATCTCATTGTGGTTTTGAATTGCATTTTCCGATGATTAGTGAAGATGGATATCATCATATAAAATGGAAGCCATAAAAAAAGTACAAGAAGAAAATATTGGAGAATTTAATTGCATTTATTTCTAAGCACTGCAAAATACCCAGAAGCAACAATAGGGATAATAGTTGAGTTGAGTTGCGTTACAAAATGTCTTGATGGAAAAAAAATGGTAAATCCACAATAAAGAAAGGAATACTTGATAATCACCGAAATAAAATATTTCTGCAACCTAGAGAAGTGTTGTGTTGGCATGCTAGGACTACTGTGTTCTGAACAATATAATGTTTTTGTGGTTTTTTTTAAAGATTTTATTTATTTATTTGACAGACAGAGATCACAAGTAGGCAGAGAGAGAGGGGGGGGAGGCAGGCTCCCTGCTGAGCAGAGAGCTCCATGCAGAGCTCAATCCCAGGACCCTGAGATCATGACCTGAGCTGAAGGCAGAGGCTTTAACCCACTGAGCCACACAGGCGCCCATATAATGGGTTTTGATTAGGTAAAATTAATGTGTTTTTTTTAAGACTTACATCTTCCTTCTTAGATAACCCTATTGTCACTGGTTCTTACTAGATAATCTTTGATATATCTGAGTGTTTGCTTATCACTTTATTTTTCACAAGCCACATTGTATTGTTAATAATCATGGACATTTCCTCCCAGTCCGCAAGTAGTTAATGGTATTACTATGAAGAAAGATGCATATTTCAACTTGTAAAATAGAGATTTTGCCTTTTTTCCTTTTTGTTTTCAGAAAAACCCAAAACATGTTTAACCTATTTTAGTTATCTTGTTTGCACAGGAGACATGTTGATATAATTCCAGGGGTGACACATTTATGCTGAAAGATTATGTACATTGTATATAATTGGTTTAATTAGTAATTTCTTTACCAATGTCAACTCAGCCATCAGGTTGATATTTCAAAAATAATGATCAGATCATGTTTTTTTTCTGGTATTTAAAACTTCCTTCTGTTCACACAAAGTTTCTAATGTTTAACCTAACTAAAATCCCTTACTATCTAGAATCTGCCTACTTCCACAGTCTTAAATGGTTGACACTTTCTATCTCTTACTTCCTCACTTTAAAAAATTCTAATTACAGTAGTACTTCTTACCTCTTATTGTATGATTCTTACCCTCCTTCTACTTATGATGATGTGAGATGATAAAAATGCCTACATGTTGAGATGAAGTGAGGGAAATAACCAGCATTTTGATGTAGAGTTAGGCCATTATGGACCTTCTGACAATATGTTGGAACCAGGAAGGATCACCCTCTTCCCTAGGCGACTGACCATAGGAAACAAACCTTGCAATACAAAACCTTAGATAAGTGGAATTGTTGTATATTGTTCTTCTTCATCTTCTATTTTGCTTTTGTTTTGTTTTTTAATTTCTTGAACTGGTCACAGACTCTCTTACCTCCGAACACTCACACAATCTCTCCAGAATTCTCACTAAAATAAATGCTCATCTTGATTTTTATTAAGGAACTACATGTTCATGTCTCTGGTTACCCAGACTTGAGAACTTTGAGTTGAAATTTTTTTGAGTTCTGTTTTTTTACAGCTTCTCAGTCATGTCACATCCCAAATGTTCTCACTTAACCTTCTTCTTTTCTTTATCACTATACTTCTTCCCCAATTGAGGATCATATCTTCCATTATTTCAGCAGTGTTCTATCTAGAATCCTGCCTCAAGACTTTTTCTTTCAATCCCATACTCCCAGTCAGATTTTTTCCTCCCACTAACTAATCTGGTTATTTTAAACATTTGTTCAAAAGTCTTTCATTTTCCACAGAACCCTTCAAAAAAAAAAAACTGAATACCCTTTTTAAAAAAGATTTATTTATTTATTTTAGAGAGAGAGACAGACAGAGCAAGCAGGGGGACGGGCAGAGAGAGAGGGAGAGAATCTTAACCAGACTCCCCACTGAGTACAGAGCCTGATGTGGGGCTCAATTCCAGGACCCCAAGATCATGACCTGAGCCAAAATCAAGAGTCAACCACTTACCTGACTGAGCTACCCAGGTGCCCCCAAACTACTTTTATTTTTTTTTTAAAGATTTTTATTTATTTATTTATTTGACAGAGAGAGATCACAAGTAGGCAGAGAGGCAGGCAGAGAGAGAGAGAGAGAGAGAGGGAAGCAGGCTCCCTGCTGAGCAGAGAGCCCGATGCGGGACTCGATCCCAGGACCCCGAGATCATGACCTGAGCCGAAGGCAGCAGCTTAACCCACTGAGCCACCCAGGTGCCCCCAAACTACTTTTAAAAAGTATTTTTAAAAATTCTGTAACTTATCTCCCACTATTCTAGTATTTCCTTACATAAATCATTTATTCTATATCTGAACATTCCCTGGATTTTTTTGTACACATTTCTTCACCTGTCTTCAACCACTCCCCACATCTCCAATTATAGTACTTACTAATTTTTAGAGGAGTCCAGATACTGTAAATTCAGGTGTTACACTGCTTCACTGAAAACTTTGAGTGGTATATCACCACAATTTGCAATGGCTATTTGTTTCAAGGCATATCGAATACCTTGACAAAAATTTTTATTTCACATAACCTTTATCAATTCTGGTTCCATATTAAGATAATTTCTCTTTTGTGTGCCAATTGCTAATCCCCTCTTCAGACTTTCTGTTTATTTTCCACTTGGTGGTTTGCTTCATTAAGGCCAGTTTTTCTACTCTTCTATCCATAGTTTTTACTACCTGACTTTGCAGTTCTTCAGATTTGGGAGTCAAATATACTTCCATCTCTCTTGACTTTGAGTTTGGCTCTATGGCTTGTTTTGGCCAACACAATGAGGTTGTTGTGAGAAGAAGCAGAGCTTTGCAATTGCTGAGGCCTAATGTAGCATTGCCCAGCTGAGCTCAGCCTAGGTTGTTATTGAGTTTGGGGGTAGTTTTTAATTCAGCAATAGCAATCAGATTCATCCATACTCACATAATTTTAGTTTGTGCTTCTGTTATTGCAGTTATCATCTTACTCTGACTATATTTGATAGAGGTAATTCATTAAAAAATATTACATGCCCTGATTGTTATATGTGAATGAATTAATTAAACAGAATATATCATGTATATTTATTTTTTTTAATTTTTAAAAAGCTTTTATTTATTTATTTGAGAGAGAGAGAAAAAAAAAAAAAAAACCAAAACACAAGCAAGGGGAGCAGCAGGCAAAGGGAAAAGCAGGCCCACTGCTGAGCAGAGTCCAGACGTGGGGCTCAATTGCAGGACCCTGGGATCATGACCTGAGCCAAAGGCAGATGCTTAACTGACTGAGCCACCCAGATGACCCTGTTTTTAATATATGCATGTATACCCCATCTGGGGAGAGGTGATTGCTTAATCATTGTTGAATTCCTCCAAGCACCTGCTATACTCAGTACTCTGCACAAAATAAGCATTCCTTAGTGCTTGTGAAATGAATGGACTTTAAACTTATCATATGTCAAATAATACAAATGTATATATAAATTTAAAAATTATTTTGATTACCAGGGGCATAATAATTTTATAATTTGATCACTGATTCAAAAATGTAATTAAAATGGTTATTTTTAGTTAACTTATGTAGTGATTTTTGAGGATTCTCTTCTGCACTTAGAGTGGGAGAGTACACCCTTGTTTGTGGCAGCCCTGTTCACAATGCCTAGAAGGTAGAAGCAACCCTAGTGTCCATTGACAGACGAATGAATAAACAAAGTGCAATCTATCTACACACAGTGAAATATTACTCATGCTAAAAAATGAAGGCAGTTTTGACGCACTAGAACATGGTTGAGTAGTGAGGACATTATATTAAGTAAAATAAACCAGTCACCTAAAGACAAATTCTGTATGATTCCATTTCTATGAGATACACAGAGTAGTTAAATTCATAGGGACAGACAATAGAATGGTGGTTGCTTAGGGCTGGATGAGAGGAGGAATGGGGGTAGTTTAATGGGTATAGCATTTCAGTTTTACAAGATAAAAAGTTCTGGTGATGGATAGTGATGGTGGCTACACAACAATATGAAGGCACTTACTGCCTCTGGACGGTATATTTAAAATTGTTAGAAAGGTCAATTTTTGTGTATATCATAGTAAGAAAAATGGGGGGAAAAGAGTAGAATAAAAAATTTTATTAGCTACTCATAATATGTAAGTCAATAGATATAACAAGGCTTGATTAGATATTTAAATCATTTAAATCTTGATTTAAGTTTGATGCCACTGCCAACATTTATTTGTCAAAGGTCTATGTGGTGAATAAGGAAAAAGAAGCTTTTCATAAGAATTGCCCTTGAGTGAAACCACATATCTGTGGTCCACTGTGCCCTGTGTTTGACACATGGCTAAAGTATGTTGATCCCTATAGCAACAGTTTCACAGGATGGTTGAGAGCCCAGGCGAGGTTTCCAGTTCCAGCTCCAACACTTACCAGCTGTGTAAAGTTGGGCAAATTGTTCACTCTCAGTTGCCTCATCTCTGTGTAAACTAATAGATTAACATTCATATACAGCTACAGCACTCAGAAAACTGCCGGGCATGTTGCAAATATCACAATATCAGCTATTACTATTCTTGCTGAGAAATCTTGGGATTAGAATCTAAACTCTATCATCTTTCCTAAAAGTCTGGCAGTAATGATGTTTTAGTAAAATATTACCTCTTCCTTCAGGATCATGTGGATTCTGAAGGAATGACTGTTGTTTTCGAGGAGTGAACATGCCAAACTCTCCTCCCTTTGACTTATTTCTGTGCCATGCCTAAGTAGGTAGCTGGAGCTTCTAAGTGCTTATCCAGTCAAGCCTATGCAAAGTAAAGGGACAAGGATTTACAGCTCAGAGCCTCTTGGTTTCTATCTTAAATGTGCCCAAATCTGGAGTAAAGGGGGGAATGAATCTTTTACCATGATATGGGTATTTTGGCCTCTTTCTCTCCTTTTAAGTGCACTTTCCAATAGTCATCTCTCCTCTTTAATCATTTAAATAATTGGCAAGCCCTGCAGCCTTTAGCAGAAGGTGGGAGCTTATTTATGTCTCCTCTTTGTCTGTAAAGACAAAAGAGAAGAACAGATGAGATCAGATCAAGGAGTACTTTGTTTTATAATCTCTCCGGAGAAATCTAGGAGTTCCCTCCCTCCATGCTCATATTTCTTATTGTGAAGCACTAATGAAGACACTAATTAGTCGTTCAGCATGGGCTCCCCTTGGATTTTTTCAAGACCTACTTCTTTCCATTTTGCATATGCTTCTCTTGTATGTTTCCTATTGCTTTTCCTAAATTGTGTCTGCAGGATAGAAGAGAAAACCAAAGCAATGGCAATTCTTCCTCCTTTTTAAGATACAATATATGTGTCTAAAAACTCATATTGAATGCATGTCAAAGAAAATTTACTGCAGTCGGATAAGCACTAAATTGACAACACATCGGGTAAAAACAAAGTGCCACTGATTACAATAAAGCTCAAAGGTGAGAAGTCCAAATCTTCTTCTGATACATGTCCTAGCTAGAATATTTATGCTCTCATTAGCATATTGCAATGCTGAGTGCAGAAAGTGATATGACAAAGAAAGTGTTCTCAATGATTAACACCAAACCTGTGATTCCCTACAGCTCTGATTTCCTAGTCATCCTAAGTTTGAACTGCATTAGATAGATCATTGATTTCATTAGATTCACTGATTTCATTAATTCAAAAATATTCAAGAATACTTCTTCTATCCAATATATTCTTGTATAAATGTCATAATAGGTAAGAGTTTACTAAATTCATCAAATTTTGGAGGCCATGGCACTGTTGGAGTTGTGGATCAAACTAGGCCCTGACTTGTGTCTCCTTTAACGTCCAGATGCCTTGATAAGGGGTTAAGGACAGGAAAGTTGAGTAACACTGAGAAAGGGTCTTTGCTATGTGTCGTGCGCTCGCCTTCAGTGACTTCCCACACGTTCTCCCTACAGAAGGGAACAATGTGGTCAGGGTCATAAATTCTTAGTTGGTCCTTGTTGTTCCTGTACTGCCCATAATCCACTCCCTAGTTGATTGTAACTTCTTGTATCAATAGTAGCTAATGGCATTAGCTGTGATTACCTGGCATCACGAGATTTGTTTGTAGTCAATGTAAAACTTGTTATAGGAATTTGTGGTTATCTGACTAGATACTGATGTATTACTCCTTCTATTGTGGTCTGCCTTATAAAAGCTTGTAAGATGTGGAATAAAATCAGCACTGCTGGATATCCTCCTCAGTGCTCCTCCTGCCCCCATCTCTCTGCTTCTCGAGTTCTTTTCTTCATCCTCTTACCCTCAGGTTCCTGGTCAATTTGTCACGCCAGCCGTCACAATCAAACTAAAAGACAAATGTGTTGAACAGTAATAAGAAAAATTAATATGAAAAATTACTATGTAGTTAATAGGAAAAATTATTTTGGAAGACTGGATAAATGGATCCAACTTAGCATTAGGAATCTTGATATAAAATATTTTATATATATATAAATATATTATATATATATTATATATTTATATATAAATATATATATAAGTACAATACATATGTATTATACATATTATATATTTATATATGTGTGTGTATATATATATATGTGTATATATATATGTAAAAAGACCTGCATAAGTACAGTTTTTGAGAACATTCTAGCATTTTAGCTTACTCTATATGCATTTCGAGTCAACAATATTATACACAGAAATATACAGAAATACTCTGCTGCTGACCTCAATAAACAAAAAAGAATACAAAACAAAAATTAGTAGGACCTAGAATGAAGTCATAGAATTATAGAATGATATACTTCTGAGGAAACATTAATGGATTAGAATGGATCCTTAGAAGAACAAACAGGATAGTGAGGAGCTTCAGTAACAGTTTGAAATAAAAAACTTTTGGACTTGAAAAACTGAAGCCTTAGTACCACAGTTATTTTTCAATATTGAAATTATTCTGCATGCTCTCAGAGATTATATATCCATCTGTTTATTTATCCATGTATTAATTTATGATTTCATTTATTCAGAAATATTCATGGGCACATATAATTGTCCACACACTTACTATGTAATCATAATACAATGATGAACACAAGAGACATGGTCCCTGATCTGTTTGAGATTATAGAATGAAAGGATAAATACCATTGGCCAAAACAAAGCCAATATAAGCAGATATCAGATAAATATAAAGAAAACTTTATGAAACAGTACTGCTCCCAAATGGAATGGAGTCCTCAGGGCTGATGTTCCTCTTTCTGTGTTTGTTACTAGAGGGATCACATGCACCAAATGGCCAATTATTTGGAAATTTAAACACTGAGTGGAAGTCCTACACCAAGTCTCTCTCTCTGTGTCATTTTATGAATATGTCTTTACTTTACTTCCTTTGTTGATGACAATTTAGTAGTCACAACTCAAAAGGAAATGTTATGATAATAAATTAATCAAATATGAAACATTTTTTTCATGAATAAACTTAGGCTAATTGATCAAAGCATATCCTATTTTTTAGGCTTCCTATTTACTTATGATATTTATAGTCCATCATGTCTGAGTTTTCAGAAAAATTTAGCTATAAAATTCCCAAATTACAAAGATTGTTATTATACTTTTTGATAGGGAATGGAGAAAATGAGGATGAGACAGAAGATTTCTATTCCATGGCAAGTAGAATTTATAAGAAGGGATTAGTCAAGTGCAAGTTACAAAACCCAACTCAAATTCATTTAAGATATAGGCAGTGGATTTATACATAACTATGTGGAAGTCTAATGATGGTTAATGATTATAAGAACAGATATCGGTGCTTTCCAACCATGCCATCAAGTATTTGCCTTTTTCTCTCTCCATGTCTTAGCTCTGCTTTCCACCATGGTGATTTTATTCTCAGGCAAGCTCTCTGTATGTGGCAACAATGAGATGCTGTAGTTGATTTAGTCTTATAATGTCCAAGGGACTTTGCAATATTTGATTGAAGGAATCTTTCATCCATGAAATATGCTTATTGATTCCCCCAACAAGCTTCTGATGGGCCCTCCCTGGGTCATGTGTACACTTGTATGCCCAAATTTATGATGAAGATTATAGTAAAGGTGGGAGTGTGATCAGTAGCTGTGGGGGAGGGATAATTTCCCCAATAGAATGATTGCTCAGGAGGCAAAAGTATGTCAGAGAACTATTAGAAATACTCTGCTGCTGACCTCATTAATTTTGAAGTTTGCATGATTCAACTGGATAAAGATAAAATGAACAACAAAGTTCATCATTGGCGGAGAAATTTTACATGATATTAGTTTAAGCCTCATATCCTTCTCCAAGATCTAAAAACAGGTAAGGATCCAAGTCATCCTGAAATTACTAAGCCAATGAGATAGGTGTAGTAAAATAAAGTAGAAAAATTATCTCACAACTTTCTCTGAGTATCTTTCTGTATTCAAGCAGATTTCTGTCTATGTGAATAAGACCTCAATGATGTTACTTAGTCTGTGCTTAACCTGCTCAGGTATCAAATGACAATACTTCATATAAAGATTTTTTTCATGTAAAGATGGTATCTAATCTTCATAGCATCCTCTTGAAGATGATAGACATTATTCTCATTCTCTAGGTGGAGAATTGGAAAGCTTTCAAATGGCTCCAAATCACTAGCTAGTTGAGAGTGAAGTATAGTAATTCTAACTAGCACTTCAGTGTTCTATCTGCCAAACCCAGAAGGCAAAATGTTATGAAAATTTCTTTTTTGATTCATTTCAATTCAGTTCAGCTCAATTTGATTCACTAAACAGTATTAAAAACCTACAATGTGCTCAATGTCATTCTACATACTCTGGGCAGTGCAAAACATGCATAAGGCAAAATCCTTGATCCTTAAGTGTTTCATAATTTAATTGCAAGTACAACACATAAACTCAAGGAATACTTGCATAATATTTTCAGTTATCATACACTTTAATTCTTAACTAGAAAAAGTGATGGAGATAATAAATGCAATTGTACTTAACACATTATATAACAAAGTTCAACATTAATTCTTTTACATACAGAAGTCCTCTGTAACACAATTTTTGAAATTTTCTTTTGTAATTTATCCTTCCTAAATTAATTTGTGTATACCTACAGGAAGACAGCCAAGGCCTTAAGTGCTGCATGCACAATGGTGACTAAAAAAAATACCATTCTGGTCCTCATGGAATTACAATTTACAGGAGGAGATATATTAAGCAAATATGTATACAGACCAAAAATACAACTTACTATATGTTCTCTGAAGGGAGAATCTAACTTGCTAACAAAAAGTATAGCAGGGAAACTGACTTGGGTTTATAGAAAAGGATTAAAATGGTTAAGGTGAAGGCATTTAAGCTGAAATTTCGAAGAATGAGTAAAAATTTGTCAAATAAGGATTTGAGGTGAAGGAGCATCCCTGGAAGAAGAAAGAACTTGAAAGATATACTGTCCCAGGGAATAGCTTAGAACAGGTAAATAAAACAAAGACATATCTAGACACACAACGATGTGGTTTCTTATAACTTGTTCTTTCTATTTCTGGGCAAATTCGAATCTGATATTATGTTTGTTCAGAAAATTAGTGGGTTTCTGGGACTAATAAAAATGAGGCAAGTTCAAGTTCAAAGGGAGAAAACAGATGATTAGCAAGATTTCTTGGCTAGGATTGTGTGAGAGCTCCAGGAATCACAACAATGAGATATAAGGGATCCATAAGGTTGTGCTCTAACGAAGGACTTTGAAGTTACTTGTGAATATTTTAAACTCAACTCACTAGCTGGTAGAAATGTGCCATAGGATGTTAAAATATCTTCCTTATGGTATATTTTCTCATTAGCAACTTCAGCATATGTAAGAATGCATCTTATGATTTCGTGTTTTCCCACCAGTTCTTAGAACATTGCCCTGTACAAAGAATGTGTTCAGGTAAATTTTGTGAATTGGTTAAAACAGTGATTTCATAGGATAAGCTTAGTAAAACCTGATCTAAGTAACTATGATGTCTGGAGTAAGTATATGCTTTCAAGAAATTGGTTATAATGGTTTTCCATTAATTGATCTTTTGCCTATTGTATCTTGGGCATCACAGCCCTCAACCTTCTGCAACAGAGTAAGTCTGTCATTGTGAGCCCAGGCAGTGACTGTGCTTGATTCGTTTGTATTCACAGTTATGTGGCATGAAATAAGTGCTTTATATTTATTGAGTGGCAGAATTGAGTGGCAGAATTTATTGAGTGGCAGAATTTGTTCACTAAATGAACAAATGAATCAATGGAAGAATCTAGTCAGCTTGGATTATCAATTGGTTAAAATTGATGCAGATGAAATAAAAGAGAAATACAAGAGAAAAACAGACCGTATGACCCATATTAGTCCCAAGAATTGTGTGCTGAATAAATAAAGCTTCACTGAAAAACGTGGACATGATTTGACCATGTAATAGATACGTGAAAAGCAGTGATGAGTTGAAATATACAGAAGATTCATACTTACAATGGATTTTGAGCTTTACATGCATAAGAATCACTTGAGTTTTTTGTTGTTGTTTTTCTTTTTTTCTTTCTTTTTTTTTTTTTTAGCACATTTACTGAGGCCAACTCAAAAAGGTTCAATTTAATAGATTTAACAAGAATACCAGCACTTCTAGTGCAGGTGGTCTGGGACCTCACTTAGAGATATTCTGCATTAGATATAAATGGTAGCATCATTTACTCTATTTGAAAAATTGAAAGGAAGATAATTTTGTTCCCTTTGAATTGGTAAAGGAGCATTTTAAACAACTCAAATCTTCTGGTCCTCTATAACAAAAAAATGTTGGAAGAAAGAAATAATGTATGA
Organism: Lutra lutra; assembly: GCF_902655055.1. NCBI lineage: Eukaryota > Metazoa > Chordata > Mammalia > Carnivora > Mustelidae > Lutra > Lutra lutra. The sequence goes on from NC_062279.1 coordinate 188,689,424, forward strand.
TGCTAATTTCTACCTTTGATTCTTGACCCAGGGAAAAGCAGCATGAGTTGTAAGCCGAATCTTGGTATCATTCATTACTTACACACATTTAACCAAGTATTTTGGATATATTTCAGCAGTTTAAAAACTAATGTTCTACACAGAATCCTGTTGGAGCTTTCCTTATACCTATGGTTTTACCAGCAATTATGTTCTTAACACCAGGCAGAGGTGATCAAAAAGAGAAGGTAATGGAATCATTATAAGTAGCAAGGCTAAATGTATATCTAGCATGGCCAGTTTATAACAGAATTTCCAAAAGTGCTGCTATTTTCTGTTGAAAGGAAATAGGTGATAGAGCCATATGAAAATGAATTGTGGGTCTGTTTGGCATTCATTCCCACATCTTCTGGGAAGAGCTAGTTTTCTCATTCCAGCCATGTGGTTTTAGTGGGACTTCTGTGTTCTCATATGACTCCAGGTTTCTGGTGATAGTTAATTTCAATAAAAATAGCCACTCAAAATGGCTTGGATCTTCAGGGGCATGTCTTGGGAGTTTTCAGCTAAGAATGGAGAAATGTGTTCCTACCTCATAGCTAATAGTGAGATGGATATGCCATAGCAGTTTTCTGCATTAAGGACTGGATTTGCCAAGGAAAACCAGGAACATATGCCTAGGTATGGAGGAATGAGGACAGAAGGAAAGAGAGAGGAGACAAACAGATCAGTAACAGTCTAGTTTCTTGGTCCTGGTGTCTTGAAGACCATTTGTCCTTATCGTGGCTACATGCAGTTTATAAGAACTCTCCCAATCTGCCCAAATTAATCTGAGTTGGATTAAAAAAAAAAAAATATATATATATATATATATATATATATATATATATATATATATACACACACACACACTTTATTTTTTAGTGCAGTTTTAGGTTCACAGCAAAATTGAGCGGGCGGTCTGGAGATTTCCCATACACCCCCTTACCCATGCATGCACAGCCTCCTCCATTATCAACATCCCAACCAGAGTGGTACATCTGTTATAAGTGATGAACTCACATTGTCACATCATTTTCTCCTCAAGTACCCACTTTACATTAGGGTTCATTCTTGGTGTTATATATTCTGTGCATTTGAGCAAATGTAGAATGGCATGTATTCGTCATTATACTATCATTGGGAGTTGCCTCACTGCCCTAAAAATCTTCTGTGCTCTGCCTAGTCAATCCTTCTTTTCCTTGAGGTGGGTTTTTGACATTGCAACCAAGGATTTCTAACAAGTTTGCGTGTGAGGTCATTCATCAGTGGTTCTGATGAATTGGACCTGTTGTATGGATTGTGGAAAGTTAACTCTTTGGAGGAATACTTCTTATATTGTGAAACTAATTTAAAGTTTGATATAATTATACATTGTGTTATAAGGGAAACTCCTTGAATGAAAGAAAAGATGAAAATCTTGGGGCACCTGGGTTGGTGCCCTGGATTGGTTAAGTGTTCTGCTCTTGATTTCAACTCAGGTCCTGATCTTGGTGTCCGGATTTCAGGATCAAGCTCCACACTCAGCGGTGAGTCTGCTTGATATCCTCTCTCTTCACTTTTCCTCTGCCTCTCCTCCCCGGCACACACACACACTCTCTTTCTCTCTCTCAAATAAATAAATATATCTTTATCCAAAAACAAAAAAGAAGAGAAGCTTTTTTCCTTCAGCTTCCTTCCTATACTACCATCTTAAAAGTAAACATTAGAGAGACAACATTATAGAGGCCTTGGATAAGGGAACAACACACTACTTTAAAATCCCATTTTCTTAGATATGCTTCTATTACACTTCACTGGCCAGAAATTACACTTTTAATTCTAATGATTCTGGACCAAGGTCTATTTTAAGTGTCTCCTTATGTTGCAGAAGTATTTTGCTCAGATCTTCTCTGGATTATGTATATTTTATTAAGTTATTCATGTTTTCCTGTCTCAGTAACAAATGATCCACAGTGTTTTTCTAACAATCATAAATAATCTGTTCACTAAATGCCCAAACTTTGCAAAATTCAATCCTTCAAATCTCATTGTCTTAAATTTAAAACTCACTCATGCAATTATCTGAAGTTCATATATCATCTTTGATGATGTTCTGGTTCCCCTGCCACTTGGTGAGTGATGCTTACCAACTTCTCATTGTCTTCCTGATTTTACTCTTAAGATTTTTTTCCTCCATATTTGAGGTTTCCTGTTTGTCATAAGTTCCTATTAATTGTTCCTTGATACTTTCTTATCTTTGAATCCTGAAACTGTATTGCAATTTGACTTTTTGCTTCTATGACCCAAGGCTATCTATTGCTTTTTTTCCAAAGTTTTGGGAGGAAGAACATGTCAGAGAACATCATATTATGTAAGCCCATGAGAAGAAACAGATTATCCCCAATGTTTTAGAAAAAAGGAGGTCCATTCCTCTGTAGACTTCATAAAAGAAACTACAACACAAAATAACTGGGGAGAATAGAAAGGACAATTTCTAACATCAAAGTTTCTGAAAGAATGGAGAATTTGGCTTCTCAGAATTCAGTAACTGATGGAGATGATGTAGCCAAGGTGAACATTGACTTTAAAAGGCATGGAAGCCTAAAAGGTGAGGCTTCAATATATGTAATTTTTTTTTTTTTATACAGGTTTGGAACACATTACTTTTTTGCATAAAGTGGACATGTACTCTTCAAACTCTTCAAACCCTAATAAAATGGCTTGTGAGATATGGCTGTTTCTGAGACAATTTCCCATTATTGATAACATTAGGAAAGGGTAAAGAAGGAGAAGACTTCCTCATGTAAAGCTTATTACATGTGAACACGTTTTATCTTTAGAATGAGAAAAAATATTGAAAGAGAGGTTTTTATCATTACTTTCTAGAAGCTATGCCTGTTAGTTTCTTATTTATATTGGTCTTCAGATATTCAACTGCTCAAACTCAGAACACTAAAACTCTGACAAGCTTCTCTTTGAGTTTTTTAAGCTTTTGAGAAGAATAATATTTTAATGGTTTATTGAATTTTAACTGCCATTTATTGAGTACCCTCTAAGTGAAGACTTGTTACACAATATTTTTTACACACCTTAATCAGGAATCTATAATTATCCTCATTTTTGTTACAGAGATTTCAGCACTTTGGGAGGTTGCTTAAATTGTCCTAGTTTTTGAAAATGGGAAAAGCCCACTAGAATTCCAATTCCTCTATTAGCTTGTATGCTCTTTGAAGGGAGATTCTAAATTTTACATCCCCAATTTAAAATACGTAGTTATGTTCCCTTGACTCACAGTCTTTCTATTTTCCTTAGATTACAGGTCAACTATTAGAAGGGTTTTTCCCAAAGTATGGATGCCAGATGACATTTGGAGTGGAATTTCTTTATAAGTATACTTACTTTGAATGAATTTATAGATGTAAAGCATTTAGGGCATTCCTGGCTTGGTATAAAGACATAAGTGTCTTATTCTTTGCTATTATTATTATAAAATGTCTATTTATAATTTCAATATATATAAATGCTGATAATAACCACTTTGTACAAAAGAAAAATTAAAAAAAAATTTTAAAGAATCAAACCATTCTCTGGACTGTTAATGCTACTTTTCTTTTGTGAGAACACCCTAATTCATATAATAGATTATGAATTTATTCATGCCTATTTGATTAAAGAAACATCACTTTCTATTTCTGAACATGATGAATGGCTCCCGCTCATTTGAAAGGTGACAATGCAACATTAGTTTGATTTTTGTGTAGGGCTGTAATGATCTTTGCTAATGGCCTGTAGCAATAGAGTCAGATGAAAAATTAAAATGTTTACTATTCTTCCTCTGTATTATGTAAGGAAAGTTCCTCAGAGAACATCGTTTTCATTATTGGGGATGATTTATCCTTTGTGATTTATTTTGCTGTGAAATCCAGAGGGCAGACACATTTCTGACTTCATATATAGTTTCATCTCTTCATGAGGTGGCAAGAAGTAAAATAACCTCTCAGGAAACATTGAAAGCAGACACTTATTATGTGAAGCAGTTTGAACTATTCAACATCCAAAGCTAATTCTGTCGTGCTTTGCTAAAATAGTGCAGCATTTAAATACTGAAGAAGCAATATACTGATAATGAAACCATTTCCAGGCAAAGAACTTAGAACAGGTATTTAGTCTGGATAGTTTCATTATAAATGTCTGTGTCTCCTAAAAACATTTCAGGCTAATGTAACGCAGGGAGCTGCATCTGGAGGGGAAGGCATATACATACCTGTTTTAATCAGAACTTGATATGAGAAGGACCTTTTTAAATGAAGATTTCCTTAAGTGGAAAAACAATGCTTTGTTGGGCAATTAGTACACACAAGTAACTAATTCAGCTGCCAATATTATTCACTTAACCCAAAGTTATAAAATGACTTCAGGCATTTCTTTTTTTTTTTTTTTTTAAGATTTTATTTATTTGACAGACAGAAATCACAAGTAGGCAGAGAGGCAGGCACAGAGAAAGGGGGAGGCAGGCTCCCTGCTGAGCAGGGAGCCCATGCAGGGCTTGATCCCAGAACTCTGGGATCATGAGCTGAGCCAAAGGCAGAGGCTTTAACCCACTGAGACACCCAGGCACCCCAAGCATTTCTTTAATACTAGAAAATTCTGAGGTAATAAATAGATCAGGTTAAGTGTATTAATTAGCACAGTAGAGCCCACAAATACAAACTTATGATAAAAATTAAAGTATTAATCCTGATCATAGTTGAATGTTTTACTGATTCACAAAAAGGAGTTTTTGATTTAGAACACTGTCTTGTTCTCTTCTTTTGTGTGGTGTCCAATTGTGGTGTATAAATGTTCAATATAAGCATGATGTGCAATTATTTCACAAGAAAGAAAGAGTAAGAAGAAACAGCTCAGATTTTAAAGTGAACGAACTCTTGCAAATTACGTGATGGAAGATGTTAACTGCACTGTAACCAGATTGTAAAAAAAAAACATTATTTTAAATTTCTTTTTTATAATAATGTTTATATTTTCCAATAAATTCTTTTTTCCCCCAATACTCTTTCTCGTTCCCTGCTACCCCTCCCCCTTTTCTAGTAACTAAATTAAAAAATGATTATTTTAATGGAATTTACTAATTTTGTTTCTTTGCCTTCCATCTTTACGATAGTGGTTAAATGGGATCAGGCACGTCAGCCCTAGTCCTGCGTCAGTAGGGGCTGGAGAGACTAGTACTTAACATTTCTAAGCTTTGGTTTCCTTATCTGCGCCTAGAGATAGTCATAGTGCATATTCCATTGTATGAAAATTAAATGAGATAATTGACATAAACTCCATATAACATATGTGTTCAGTATATACTATTTACTTAAAATCTTTGATTTTAAAATTGTATAGTCTCAAACTGAATTTTAGGAAAAGGCAATTTTCATTCGGCTCAAATGGGCCCTATCAGATTAATGACCAAACTGCTTTGAAGTCTGTCCAGGAGAATTACATTTTATTCTTTGAACAAGGTACCAATGGGCAATTGTAGGTGAAGCCAGGAAAAAAGTCTACTTTTACTCAGAGCTTTGGGTTCTCAAGTAGTATGTACTCAGGAATCCATTGTAATTTCTTACCAGGAATGAAACACGAGTTTGTGAGTTACTATGCTCCTCACCAGAGCTATTCTCCTTTTAGGTAGGTAGGATTGTCACCTCCCACTTGCATGCCTATTTGAGATAGGTAGCTTAGAGAAGCTGAAGTGAGAGGAAAGAGAAATAGAACAGAGCCTTAATTCTATTTAATTTCTCCTGGGCATTTTTAGGTCACAAGGGGAGAAAATTTGAAATCAATTTCTGAGAGCTACATTTCTGAGCCATCTACCCTCCAAAAAAATGAGTATTCATGGAGACACAATAAAAATGAAAATGTTTGTTTCTACCCAGTAAAAGTACCACAGTTTTTTTTTCTACTTTTGTGTCAGATTAACTTCAAAATTCTGCTCACAGAATATTAGCAAACTTTAAAAAAAAATTGCATCTACAATTCAACAATTTTTTAAATATCAGGGATGTCTACCAAGTTTCTTGTGGTAAAATCCCAGTATGACTGAACAGAGGCGTTTGCTTTTTCCTAAATATTATTCCCTGAAAGTTACCTCAGAGGCTGTTTTGGGGTGTTCTCTTTAGATAATGTTTTGAGTTTTTTGATATGTGAACTCTGAATCTATAAAAAATGGTCAGATTATATCTGTGCTTATTTTTATAAATTCTGCATATAGGAGTTTTCCACTTCCATAAATAGATATCCATTGTTGGCTTATCAGGTAAGGTGGATTTTGACACATAGATGAGTTGGTTGCTAACAAAGCCACTGTCCCCATGGTTCAGGGACTATGAAAAATAATAAGTTTTATTATAGACCCCAAAGAGCCAAGTATATCAAAACCTTCCCTAAGGGTTTTTCTAGATTGCAAACATCACATAATCAAGAAAGTGAGGGATATCTGACACTTGTAGAGTTCAGTGGGATTTACCCTCTGGACAAGAAATCACTTGAAAGAATCACTCAAAAATTCACTTCATGAAAATAAACAGTAGTTTGTTTTTGGTCAAAAATACTAGGTTTCCAAGGCTGAATTCATTTTCCTAGGAAAAATGGGTGTTTGAATACAAGAGTGTTCTTTGGTAGATTAAATTAATGTTTAGCTGGTACATATATAAAGAGGGTGAGATGGTATCCAAACTATACTTTACCAGTTGCAGTTAAGTCTGCCTATGTTTATTGCCCTCATGTTGTTATAATGCACTGTTTCTAGTATGACAGGATGGTGGTACCCATTTTCAGTAGATCTGAAGTCCTGTTTCACATCCATTTGCCAGCACCAAAGCTATGCTTCTTGCAGTTAAACTCTGTTGGCCTGGATTAGAAATAAGTCCTTTATGGTGACTCAAATAGTTTACTAGGCTTGAAAACTAGTTAGAATGAGGAATTCTCATAAATCTTTTTTACCAGTCTTTACTTTTCTTCTATCATCTATCCATCATCTATCTATTTAGCAATCAATCAATCAATCATTTATCTATGTTTTCCTCTCCAAATAATTTATATGTGTGTATTTGGTATGGATCTTTATATTGAACACAGCTGGAGATGCAAAATTAATCATTTATTTGTTCAGAGGGTTGCAAAATTAAACTCAATCTGCAATACGATAGTATAGAAAAATGTATCTTTATTTGGGATATGAACAATTGTTCTTCCTTTTCTAAGCCCTTCTCACTCATAATGCTGAAAGCAAATTTAAATTTCCTACTCTGTTTAAGTCATAGCCCAATCTAATCTTTTAAATAATATCTTCAGATAATATCAGATTCTTCAAAAGTCGACATTCTCCAACACCATCTGTCATTAAGGAGGTTTTGTTTGGGGTTTGGGTGATCTTAGCATGGAAGAGGTGAGTTACTAGGTAGAGTGACCCCTCATTCCTTTGATCTTTAGGAGATGTTTCTTGTCTACTTTATGACTGAGCCGTCTACTGGTCATGAAATTAAAGCCTACTCCTTGTAGGCTTTGGACTTGATGATAATCCTAAGGCATTGTCTAGCTCAGCAGATTCAATTTTGTCTCCAGTAGGATTTGGAGACTCCTTGAATGTGTCTGGTTGTGAACTTCATTCAGTCCTGATGTGGGTGATCTTCTCTGTAGTTCTCAATGCACAGCCATCTGTTCTTCTAGTAAGTCCTCCACCTGGTTTCTCCACTATTTCTGGGTCCCCTCTACTCACATATCCTGAACGGTGACACAGGAAGGTAAAAATTTGGACTGTCAATCTGGATTCAATGACCAGACTACAATAACTAAACTGATAGTTCTTTACTCCATCTAGGTGAGGAGGCAATCTGAAATATAATCTCTTTGAGGATATACGGGGAGAAAGAAGACAGAGTTGAGGTCAGGATGGCAAACAAATGCATTATCTTTGTTCTTGACATTATCCACACTGTTCTAATACAACTGTCACTTAGCCAGTCTTGAAATGGGCATGTTAGGATACATATAAAATGGGAATATGGGATACATATGAATTTTTTTTCTCTCCCTGTAAATACAAAGCTTGAAATAGGTCAAAGGGGTTTGTTTACCTTGGGAGATTTCTTTCTTTTTTAACCTCTTAATTGCCTGCACCTATTTTGCCCATCTCCCTGTCCCCCCTCCCTTCTGGCAACCATCAGTTTGTTCTCTATATTTATGAGTCTGTTTCTGTTTCATTTTGTTTGTTCATTTGTTTTGTTTTTAGATTCCACAGGTAAGTGAATCATACAGTATTTGACTTTCTCTGACTGACTCATTTCAGTTAGCATAATACCCTCTAGGTCCATCTATGTTATTGCAAATGGCAAGATTTCATTCTTTTTTTTATGGGTGAGTAACCTTGGGAGATTTCTTTAGGGAGAACTCCATGTACATAGATATCTCAGGCTTGATTGTTTAAATGTTAATGAGGAAATAAAATAATTTAGAAAATTTTCTTCTGACTCTGTAAACTGCATGTGTAGTACTATAATTGGGATTGGTGAAATAATTCTGAGTAAGAGTGCCTCACCTTGTTGATTACTCCAGTCCTCATACTTCAGATTGGCTTACTGGAGGTCTATTAAAGAATTTAATAAGGAGCTGGAGTTTCTCCCCTCACATCTTAATCTTTTTTTTAAATTAATTAATTTATTTTTATAAACATATATTATTATCCCCAGGGGTACAGGTCTGTGAATCACCTGGTTTACACACTTCACAGCACTCACCATAGCACATACCCTCCCCAATGTCCATACCCCCACCCCCCTTCTCCCAACCCCACTCCCCCTAGCAACCCTCAATTTGTTTTGTGAGATTAAGAGTCACTTATGGTTTGTCTCCCTCCCAATCCCATCTTGTTTCATTTATTCTTCTCCTACCCCCTTAACCCCCCATGTTGCATCTCCACTTCCTCATATCAGGGAGATCATATGATAGTTGTCTTTCTCCAATTGACTTGTTTTGCTAAGCATGATACCCTCTAGTTCCATCCACGTCGTCGCAAATGGCAAGATTTCATTTCTTTTGATGGCTGCATAGTATTCCATTGTGTATATATACCACCTCTTCTTTATCCATTCGTCTGTTGATGGACATCTAGGTTCTTTCCATAGTTTGGCTATTGTAGACATTGCTGCTATAACATTCGGGTGCACGTGCCCCTTCGGATCATTACATTTGTATCTTTAGGGTAAATACCCAGTAGTGTAATTGCTGGGTCATAGGGTAGTTCTATTTTCAACATTTTGAGGAACCTCCATGCTGTTTTCCAGAGTGATTGCACCAGCTTACATTCCCACCAACAGTGTAAGAGGGTTCCCCTTTCTCCACATCCTCGCCAGCATCTGTCATTTCCTGACGTGTTCCTCACATCTTAATCTTAATTGCCTGAAGCACCATACAAAGAAGGAGAAGTCACAATCATAATTGGGGAACTAATTTTCTCCTCTTAACTCTCGGTAATTCTTATGAAAACTGGAATGACTTATTGTTCTACCCAGTTCCTATTTGCCCTTTATCTTGTTTATGGATCATAAAGGAAAACAATGCAGGTATAATGACTTTTGAAACCAACTGCTAGAGCTGAGCCACGCCTCACAGGTTAAGGGCATAGTCTTCCACCAGACTGGCCCCCCTATGGACAGTGGCCACAAGTTTATGGGTCCATAGGTCATCCTAGCTTCTGACCAGCTGGCTATAAATTTGTGAGTTTCCACTACTCTATCAGTTTTGATAATTTGCTGCAATGACACACAGAACTCAGGAAAGGACTAAGCTTACAATTAAAGTTTTATTATAATAAGTGATACAAATCAGAACTGACTAAAGGAAGGAATACAGAGGGTGAAATCTAGAAATACAGAGCTTTTGTTGCCCTCTTCCTGTGGATTCCTGGATATATTACCTCTTCCTGGCTATAATACTTGGTACTGTGAACTAGGTACTCTTACCTAGGCCTCTGGTGTTCTGAATTTCTCTTGGGGTTCGAGCATATGTTGCTTGTGTGGTTGACCTTTAATTTCCAGCCCCTCCTTGAGGTTTAGTCTCTAGTTCCTCTGGAGATCACAACTGAAATGGCATATTCCAAAGCCCCTATCATAAGTCACATTGTAGGACTGCCTAAGCAGTGAGAGCAGCCAGGCAGACAGAAACATTCTTATCAGGCAGGACATTCCGGGGGCCCTAGAGATCACCTCTCAGCAGTAGCCCAAGGCAAATGTCAGACCTCTCTGTGGCAAGAAGTGAATTCTCCACTACACAGCTGGATCCTTTTGTAAACAAATCCAAGGACTTGTATGTAGGCCAGTGCTTGTAAGCACATCTGAACTTGTACACGAATCTGTCCTTGTCTTCAAGAGTCTCAAGTAAGTTTCTGGTTAAACTTTATCTGCTTCTGTTACTTTTACTTCTCTTTAAGAAGAATATTCATCCACATTAATTGCTTAAAAAAGTTCATTTTATTAATCTAACAATGTATTTGTAAAATGCTTTTCAATTTCAAATTCCATTTGTTAATGTAATTAAACACTGACATCTTTAAAGTAGTTCAACTTTAGTATGTTTTATGAATATGGTTCCTTGTAAAATGATGGCCTTCTTGAGGGCAGGGATTATACATCGTTTTCATTTTTGATTCCTAAGGGCCTCAAGAGTATCTGCTTCCTATTATTGTTATTGGTACACATTTATTTGAGTGTAAGTGAATGCAGTGAATTAGCAAGAGGATTACATTACAGCCTACAAAAAGAATTGGAATGTAACCACAATGCTCAAAGAAACTTCATGTTTCAAATTAACCAGATTATTATAGTGACGAGTCACTACAAAATGGGAATCCAACTGGTGATAAACATTGCCAACTCTTATCACCACCAAAGACATCACTACCATCCCGCATATGATGCCACTTTGTATCATTTAGTGTTTAACAACTCCACTTCCCATAAAGCCAGGAGACACTTCCAATGTATTCTTTCTCATCTTTTATCTGATACTTTCTTTGTGTGTTGGGAGTTTTAGCTTTCATCTAAGCTGTTCCCAACGTAATCAGACATGTTTCACCCAGAATCGAATTTACATGAGGATATTCCAAAGAAAGGCTTACAAGTATCCAAGGAGGGGGCGTTTGGGAGCTCAACAGAGAAGTTCACCCCCAGATTCTCACCCTGTAGAGAGAACTGCTTTAAGGGGGAGCTGAAAGGCCTTATCACCAGGGAAACTTGAGCTGCTTGTGGCGCAAGAACCCCTGCACTGGGTAATGATGTGTGAGTCATGGTAAGGTAGAATCTTTTGTTAAACTTTTTCTTTCTTTCTTTCTTTTTTTTCTTTTAAAGATTTTATTTATTTATTTGACAGACAGAGATCACAGGTAGGCAGAGAGGCAGGCAGAGAGAGAGAGGGAAGCAGGCTCCCTGTCGAGCAGAGAGCCCAATGTGGGGCTCGATCCCAGGACCCCGGGATCATGACCTTAGCTGAAGGCAGATGCTTAACCCACTGAGCCACTCAGGTGCCCCAAACTTTTTCTTTTCCACTTTATGAGGATGCAGTGAGGCTTCTCTGCACCAGAGAAAGCAGGCTACTTCAGGAATTTGAAGGGTCTGCTGTAGCAGACCTGGAAGTGCTTTATGGGAAGATCTCAGAGTCAGCCAGGAGATGATTCAGAGGTGGATGCTCAAGCTAGCATGAAGGTACCTTTGTCCTGCATCAAGGCAGTGGAAGACATGGGGACAAGTTGGAGTTATCATCACTGATGCTTTTGTGGTAGAGAGAGCTTGTGATCAGCAACTGTGTGACATAGATTGCAGAATCTCAGAAACTACTGTTGACTAGGAGCTAGAACTCCTGTGTTACCTAATAAGGGAAAAGGTAGACTCTGTTAATATGTTTCTACTTTAAATACTGTGATGATGAAATATAGGTTATTTTTTCTAGCCTGTATTGTCTGTAAAAATGATACAAATACTGTCTGTTATTTCAAAGTTTATACCAGATTTATGATCATTTTTTTATGCAAGGCTGATCACCAAGAAATCATCAGCAATGCTACATAGCTCACTGACACCACTAGTGTCCATCCCACTGAATCCCCTTTATTCTCCCTGAACGCCCCTGCCTAGGAAAACTCATTCACCAGGGTCCTGATTCTTAAATTTCCCTTGGGAAAGGGATGTGTTTCCTGAAGGCAGGAGTAATAGAAGGAAATAAAAACAAGATGAGAAGAGAGCAAAGGAGGAGGCATGCTGAGAAGGCTTTTGAATCTTGAGTTTTCTCTTTTCTCCTCATAATGACAACTCAGAGTGGATTTCAAGTACAGGAGCTGCAGGAATGAGCTTTGAGTTAATATTCTGGGCTTAAGGTAGAGGGGTAATAGGGAAACTTTTGGCGGAAAGCAGACAGTGGCAGAGGAAATGGAAGCATGTTGTCCTGCCACCTATTGAGGCAGAGGGAGACTTATCAAGGGCTAATGACGAGGTCACCATAGGCAAGAATTGAAGCTTTTATAGTAGTCAGGACTCTCCAGAGAAAAAGAATCAATAGGATATATAGAGACACAAGAGGAAATTCATTATGGGCATTGGCTCACAAGATAATGGAGGCTGAGAAGTCCCACAATCGGCCATCTGCAATCTGGAGAACTAGGAAAGCTAGTGATATAGTTCAGTCTGAGCTCAAGGCTTGAGAACAGTTCCACTGGGAGCTGCTGGTGTAAGTGCTAGAGTCTGAAGGTGGGAGAACCAGGAACTCTGATGTCCAAGGGCAGGAGAATATGGTGGATGTCTTGGTTCAAGAAGAGAGAGAGAGAGAGAATTCACCTTTCTTCTGCCTTTTTATCTATTCAGGCCCTCAAGGGATTACCTTAGTCTACTAATTCAAATGCCAATCTCTCCTGGAAACACCTTCACAGACAACTCAGAAATAACACTTTATCAACTATCTGGGCATCCTTTAACCCAGTCTAGTTGATTCATAAAATTAATCACCACAACTCTTTATGCCTTAGTACCTAAATCCCATACTTGCTCTATTCTCTTCGCCCCCATCCTGATTGTTCAGCTCAAGGATTTAAAGTTGCTGAATTTTGCAACAATTCTTAAAGGTAAATTTGGCAAACATCTTTTGGCACTATACTTTCCCTATTTGTTCATTTAGTGCATTTTTATTGTTGAGATACATTATGATTTAAATATTTTGTGAATGAATCTGTGGACAGATTTCACATGGATTTTAATCAGATATCACTCACAACTATGTGGCAGAATGACATCCCAAAGGTGTCCACAGCCTAATCCTCAGAAACTGTAAATATATTACCTTATATGGCAAAAGCGACTCAGCAGATGTGGTTAAGGCGAAGGAGGTAGAGATAGGGAGATGATCCTGGATGATCCACGTGGGCCTAATCTAGTCATCAATCTCTGAAAGTAAAAAACCTTTCCCAGCTAAGTCAGAGGCTGTGGTCAGAGGGGGATGTGATAACGCAGGTGTGTCAAAAAAGATGCGATGTTCCTCCTTTGAAGATAGAGGAAGGGACCCAGGAGCTAAGGCACGTGGGTGGGATATAGAAGCTGGAAAAGAAAACAGATTCTCCTCTAGAGCCTTCAGAAAGGAACACAGAACACAGTCCTGTCCACACTCTGATTTTAGCTCACTGATACCCATTTCAGACTTTTGACCTCTAGAACTATAAGGCAATGCATTTATATTGTTTAAAGCCACTAAGTTTGTTGCAATTTGTTGTTTCTAATATAACAAACAATTTATAGAATATATTCAATTAGTAAATTGGAGACTGCTTGCATTCCTTGCTTCCTCCAGGTTTAAAAATATGGTGTTTCTTGTCACAAAGATGCTGCCGCCTGCCCTATGTGCAGGTGCATACCTGCAAATATACAAGCAAGCACACACATTCTGCTATGTTATGAATCTATTTAAGCACAGTACTGAGGGTTTAATGTATGTTCTCTCATTTAATCCTCAACATCCCTTCAGATAGGGACTAGATGGTGATTTCCTTAAGGTTTTATAATTATGAAGTGAACAACTGGAACTACTCGGGCCTGTCTGACTCCAAAGTATGCTTGCTCTATGTACCATCACACAATGAATTCGAAACTAAAACTCACGTGCAATGGTATCTGTGTTTTATTTAAATCTATTATGTAAAACTCAAATAATATAAATCACCAACAGGCACTCCTAATGATAAAGTTAAATGATGCAAACATAATAATAAAGGCTCTCATTGCACAGTAATTTCCTTATCCCAAATATTCTTTTGTAACCTTAAAGTGACTTTTTTTCATTTTTTTTATGGGATACCAGAATGTGTTTTTTCCAGAAAGGCTCTGCCTAAGCATTATGTTATTAAAATCATTTTGATATGTGCAATCTTCGTATCTAAGAAACATTGTAAAATTATGGGCTTGCTTGTGAAGAGCAGTATCTCAGATGCAGATGAACAAAATCTTATAATAATACTTGTCATATGTTCCTCTCTCATGTCTTATCTCAGCGTATTCCCGCAACTCACACTGACAGACGTACTGGGCTTGGCATTTGCGTCCAGCTTTGGAGTTCTGTGCTCACTCCTGAGACAAAGGCCTGAAAGATAGGAAGCTCATCTAATGATTTGTGTATACTGAATGACCAAGAAAGAGGGAACATGAAAATTAAAATAATAATCAAATAAAAAAAACAGAGTATTTATGGTGGGAGTGAGGTGGTGTATTTTTTTTTTTTCCTTGACTCTCATCCCAGTTAGCAGAATGGTCATAAGAAGGGTTTTAAAGGCATTATAAAGAACTCTGAAAGACTGAAATATGAGGCCCTTGTTAGTACTTATAAAAGCAGTCTGCTTCTGAACTCACATGAGAAAGAAAAATTGAGTCATTATCATTGTATAAATTAGTCATTTTGAGAACTACCTAGCTCTTGGATTGCCCTCCTTATAATAGAATCTTTTGCTACTACTTAATAAATCTTTATTGTAAAGCCAAACAATGCCCAACTTGAGAATTTTGCTGTCAGGAAGAGAACATCTCATCGATTCAACAGGTCCCGGTATTGTTGCAATTGAATCTGAAGAGAATATAGTCTAACCCAGTGGAGTATATATGATGTCTTTATTTTTTTTAAGGCTTATTAAAGTAGACCAGTTGGTGCCTGTGGAGTGCCAAGTGTGATCTAGATGCTGAACAGCACAGGGATGAAATAGTGTTTCTTGTCCCATGAGCTAATCTTTCAACACACATTGGTATGATTGGGGGCTAATGAATGAATAAAGTATAAAAAAGATAAAAGAACCTTTGTCATAAGTGTAAAAGAATTTTTCTCCTTTGAGGTTTAATTATATTTTGCTTAATAAATTCTTTCAAAGTATTACATTTGGAGCTTTATACTCTAATGAATTTTATCAGGGTAGTTGTCAAAAAATAAACCTGAGAATCAGTGTCTAGAGGAAAGCAAAAACATCATGATTAAGACAACACACTCAAATACAGATAGATCTCCAGGGTCTAGGATTCATTGTCCTTTTAATTTGGAGAAACAATACTCATTGCTGATAGAATTATTTCAAAGAGTTTTTCAAAGAATATTAAGAAAAGAGGAATAGAAGTAAGAAATTAGAGCCTTTGAAGAAAAGCAAACAGATACCAGGAAATGAAGACTTGGCTGGGGCATTCTCACTGTCATTGTTTACAACTGGAAATTTTCCAGAAAGAATTCCCTGGGACAGGTGACTAGTAGTGTTCTTCCACTTCTGTGGGTGCATTTAAGTCAAGCTCCATGAGGTCAGTATCTTTATCTGTGTATCCCCCAAATGCGCCAAGAGAGTGGTTACCACATACTGGGCACAGAGCACAGTAACTCCTGTTGTAATAATAGAATAAGAGGGATAAAAGGCAGGGACAAAATATCTCCTTCACTCTGAAGGCCACAAACCCTAAGCCTGAATGTAGGATTTTAAAATCTCTTATTAAAAAGTCATTCTTGGGGGGTGCCTGGGTGGCTCAGTGGGTTAAAGCCTCTGCCTTCGGCTCAGGTCATGATCTCAGGGTCCTGGGATCAAGCCCCACATCAGGCTCTCTGCTCAGCAGGGAGCCTGCTTCCTCCTCTCTCTGCCTGCCTCTCTGCCTACTTGTGATGTCTGTCAAATAAATAAAATCTTTAAAAAAAAAAGTCATTCTTGGGGTGCCTGGGTGGCTCAGTGGGTTGGGCCTCTGCCTTCGGCTTGGGTCAAGATCTCAGGATCCTGGGATTGAGTTCCGCATTGGGCTCTCTGCTCAGTGGGGAGCCTGCTTCCTCCTCTCTCTCTCTCTGCCTGCCTCTCTGCCTACTTGTGATCTCTGTCAAATAAATAAATAAAAGCTTAAAAAAAAGTAATTCTTATTATGAAATACTTAAAACAGTTTGGGTGACATTTAAATGAAATGGAACCAAATTGTTACTGCTTTTAAACCTCTGCGTAGTGAGTTTGCAATGTGACCTACTCCACAGAAGTATTTTCATTTATACTTCCCATTCATTTCTAATGTGTACTGACATTGTTCTGTGTTGTGTCTGCCAGAATGGATGGAGGCCATCCAGAGAGAGACAGATATTAGAACCAGCAGAAAGTGATTATAGGTGGCATCTGGCAGGAGTCATTTTCTCTTAAGGCTTTGACATGTCATTCCTGGTAAATCGGTTCTATTAGCTATCTAAAGGCACCAGATGTACCATAGGAGATTATGCCAATAAATCTTTGGTGGATTATATATATTTTTTGCTATTGCTGATTCATTGCAGTTTATATAAGCTCAACTATGTTTGTCTAGAAATGGATTCCAATTTAAGCTTCTTAGGTGCTTCCTTACTGAATACGTGTTTCTGAAAGTTGTTCTTGCATGATATGACCCAATACTAGAGATAGAGTCTTTTAGCAGATATTGATATATTGATAAGCTATATCATTTGCTTGACTTTGAATTTTTCAGTAGATTATTATCTTGGTGAATTCAATAAATAGTACAAATATATTTTAGTAAAATATTTTCATTGATTCCAGCTGTGTAAAATGACTAATGCCAGAAAGTTCAAACCATGTAACAAGAAAATGGATGTATTAAGGTTAATATTTGGGGACCTACGTTTGTCTGATGACAGACTCCGATTGGAATCAGGATATTAGATAGTTCTATACACCCTCACTGAGCAGCTTTTCTTCACTTTAAGAACACTAGCCGCAATTAACCTCATTTGTAAATAAGTTTATTACGTAAAGTCATGCTTACTTTGTACCTGTAAATTTATTTACATTCTATACGTTATGAGTTCAATTAGTGTTTGATTCTTAAAAATTCTCATTAATTTGCAGTAATCATTAATGCCTCTCTGTCTTAGTACCTATGGCAGTTCACAGAGCCAGAAAATAGTTACCACACTTAGATTCTCCCACACAGTAACTGAATTTCTACTCATGCCTCAAGATCCAGATCAAGTTCTTCCTCTCTGATTCATCTGAAAAAACTGATCACTGCCTCCCTCCTTCATGCTACTCTTGTACCTGGTATAAACCCTTACCTATGCATGTATGTCAAACTGTACTAGTATTTTCAATTTTTTTTTTTTTTTGGTCTCACTTACCCTTCTTTTTGGAAGTCTTTTGGCATTCAATACATAGCATAATAGAAGGCAAAAATAGAAGAGACTGTGGGAGAAATATGAGCTTTTCTATAAATGGGTTTTTATTTTACCTAATAGCACTAAGATCTATTAATATGTTGATGTGTTTTAAATATTTGCTTAAGCACTGCTCTTAAGCAATTCAATCATTCAGTTTTCATTGGTTTTATAGGTATTTTTTTAAATAGTGACCATTGTGCTCATTTCTCTACTTGGTGCTTTAGAGATCACATAGTATTAAATAGAGTATTTACCTCAAAAGGATTTATTACTCTTTAAAGAGACAAAAGACAAAAACATTCCTGGAAAACATGCACTAAACAGAACCTGAGTTAAGTGCCAAATTGAATGAGGCAGCAAATTAATAACATGGGATTTTTGGAGACGAAGAAATATACCCAATGGCAAACATAATAAACTGAGGGTTGTGGGGTGGGGGGTGATGTAGAAGACCTTCAGGGGGCTAAAGTTTGCTTTTATATCCTTCCCATCCCAGGATCCGTTGCTTTGCACAATATTGGTAGTAACTTAATCTTTGTCTGGAAATTCCTCTGACCTTTTTATTTTTACACTGAAGTTGAAAACACATCCTTCCATGAAAAATTAGAAGCAGAAAACTAGAGCTAATAAAACTTCTCTGTAGAATAGTGTGGCCATTGTCACTATTCATCTCTAGCTCTCAGTCAGTCTGTGAGATTTAATACTCAAGAACCAGTGGATCCACTTACTGAAAGTTGTCTCCTCTGCGGTGAAGTCATCATTTTCAAGCCTGACTTGCTCTTCCAAGAGTCAGGGCAGGAACACTACCACAGTTAGCTTCTCCAGTGCTTTCTTAGTTAGTAGGAGGAAGGGCCTCCCTCTCCTATTATTTTTCTTATAAGATGTTGATACATGAATAAAGTGGTTGATGATGGCTTTATGATGTCAGAGAAACTTTCATGTTACTGAATCTGACACTATTAACTTCTCTCCTATAATTGTGTCAATAGCATTTTGTAATTTAATATTAATTTTTTTTTTTTAATAAATAACAGATCGGGCTTCAGTCTGCGTAACTCTGATGTCTATGGGACACCTGCCAAGGATATGGCTGATGAAACACAACCTTAGACAAGCTCCATCTGTCCCATTTAGACGATATACAGTGTCAGATCTCAGTGGTGGAAATAATAACTGCAAGCTGCTCTCTGGACAGACAGCAAGAGAGGGCTACTGATCACACCGATTAAAATAAACAAACCCTTAGGGTGGGTTGTAGTTAGTATAAATTTAAACTAGATGAGCACTTTCAAACTGACTTCTGCATCTAGGGCTAGTGTCATGTAGAAAAATGAAGTGAATATAGGTCAGCTCATTTCAAATATATCTAATTTTGATTTAACTGTTAACAAAATATTTTGGAGGTCACATTGATTTCTCCCTTTTAGAAAATAACATTTAAAGGGCATATTGCTGTATAAAATGTTTCCTAAAAATATCAGGATTCAAGGGCATCTTTGAGCTGTGTCAGAAGCTTATGATTCAGTCAGGCTTTATTGAAAAGTTGCCAAAAACAAGGTCAGAATGGAAGAATGTGTTTTATCTGGGGTCAAATGGAACCCTATCATTCCATTCTGTGTTTTAATGTCAGTTTAAATTACCACATAAAAGCCATTAATGCAGATGGACCTCTTGGAAACAGAAAACTTCTAAAAAACCTAAAATGCATTGAATGATGTGAGAATTCTTCCCAAAAAGGTTTCCATTTGAGGTTACCAGCAATTACGTAGAAATAGTTCAAGCATGGACTTTTTTGGATATCGTTTTACTTTATATTTCTAATAAATATTAAACTAGTTTATATGTATTCCAGGTATCTAGTCAGTCCTTAGAAATAAAATTTGAGATCTTTTAGAGAATACTGAAAATGAACACAGGTGATTAAGTCCAAACTGGGAGTGAATATTTTTTTTTGGCTGTCACAAAATGAAGCTTGATTATCCATTTGTGTGTCATTGAGGTCAACGTCTGTTTTAGTCTGTTTCTTGTTTTTTTTTTTTTTTTTTTTCCTTTTCTTTTTTACACTTAACTTCAAATCTGGTGAATAAGAATGCAGGTGAATTTGTTTTACTCAGCGGTGATGGTTCATTTTCATAATCATCAGCAACATTTACTGAAGATCAACTCAGTATTTGTTTTCTCTTGATTTCCAGTGAGGATTTTATTATGTAGAAAAGGAGCATGTTTCTTTCTCTAACAGAAAGCTGTCTAGTAAATTGAACTGTAGTGACACAAGATGCTAACACAGCTCTAGAAATGGAAGGCATTATCATAAGGAAGGAAGCTGAGATCTAAGTGGGCAAATAACTTAATCATTTTTAAGCTTCATGTTTCCTTAACCATCAAATAAGAAGGTTGAATTAGATGATTTCTAAAGTTCCTGCCAGCTCTGACATTTCATTTTCTTTGACCAATGAATTTTCTTTCTAAACCAAAATAGCACACTTGGTGTCATCCATGTGTACAGCTTTTAGTAGCATAGAAATTTTAGGGTCAGACTCTACTAGTTCAGAAATTTTAGGGTCTCCTCTAAGTCAGAGATTCTCAAGCTCAGCACTATTGACATTTGGGACCAGATAATTATAGGAGCTGTCCTGTCTACAGTGGGGTCTTTAGCAGCATCTCTGTTCTCTGGCAACTAGATACCAGTAGCAATCTCCCCTCTCTCACCCTGCTCTTCCCACACTTCAGTAGTAATCAGGGAAATACAAGTTAAAACAATGAGGTACTATTGCACACACAACAGATTTGGTTAAGAATAAAAATGCTAGATATTATCAGGTGTTGGCAAGATATCAAGCATTGAACAATAGGAGTTCTG
This sequence comes from Lutra lutra, assembly GCF_902655055.1. Taxonomy (NCBI): domain Eukaryota; kingdom Metazoa; phylum Chordata; class Mammalia; order Carnivora; family Mustelidae; genus Lutra; species Lutra lutra. The sequence goes on from NC_062279.1 coordinate 188,709,999, forward strand.
ATTAAAAAGGTAGTGGAAATGTAAGTCAATTACACTGAAATCAGTTTGATGGTATCTACTAAAGATATTGAAACCCTTTGATGAGCAGTTTTACTTATTTTACACACTACTAAAATGAGTGCTTAGTTTCACCAGAATGTGTGTAGTCAAGAATGTTCATAGCATTTTTTTTTTTTCTGTAATAGCTCCAAACTGGAAATGTCTTGTATTATGGTGGAATGGTTAAATAAAAGATGTATACATTTAGAGTACCATATAGCTATGAAACTGCGTTAGCTATAGATACACAAAACTAACAAGGATGGTCAATAAGAATAGGTTTGAACAAAATAACTCAGATATAAAATAACACATGTTGGGTTCCCCAATAATGAGTCCATGGTCAAAGGAGTGAGACTGATACAAAGCGAAGGTCAAGCAAAGCTTCATTTCGCGCCAAGCATCAAGAATCAAACCGACCGTCAAACAGACGGGTTGGGGCCGCCCCTTACAGAGAGGGCAACCACTCCCTGCCTCACAGACTAACTTTTATAGAGCAAAGGCCATGTGGTTGAGCCTGGCCACACACAGGTGGCCAATGAGATTATAACACACAGAGAAAGCTGCACAGTCATGCTAGGTCACACACGGGTGGCCAATTCAATTACAATTCATCACGTAGTAGCTATTTGAACTACCCTATCACCTTGGTCAGAATTGGGGCCCAAAGGGCACCCAAAAGGTGGGACCCTCACTCCTTGGTAGCTAGAGAGACAGTATGTGAGCTTTACTGATTGGATGTCTCCACCTGACCTGACTCATCCCTGCATTTGGGCTGTTATCTCCACCTGACCTGACCCACCCTTGTATTTGGACTTTGTTACCTGGGACTGGTTTCCCGGACTTGCTTTTAACTAAGTTCCCCTGGGGGAACTTACTAAAAAGTAAGTTCCCCTGGGGGCAGGGTCAATTTAAGTTTTACTGCATAAACAACAAAATGGCTGTTCAACTGGGGTGGGGCTGCTCTGGCTGAATACGCCCTTACACACATACTTTATGATTCCATTCATATAAAGTCCAAAACAGAGGAAAACCATATAGCTTGAGGATATACCATAAGAATAAAACTATAAAGTCAGGTTAACTTTGGGAGGGAAGAGGTGTTGTTGTCTGGAAGGAGTGTTGGAGGATTGGCAATATATTTTTCTCTTTTGCTCTAGTGTTGGCTATATGTGTATTCATATTATAATAACTCATCTGGTCATATATTTATATTTTAGCTTTTTTCTTAATGTGTATTATGTTTAAAAAATAAAAATAAACAAATTATCTTATTTGTACTAATACAGTGGAACTGACATATTGATAAATCATTACTTTTTAAAAAATTTTAAGTCTTCACTAAAAGGAAACACTTGCAATAAAGAGTTCAGCTGGTAGGCTCACCAGAATTTCAAAAATTTTAAGGAGTGTGTTTTTTTTTTTTTTTTAAAGATTTTATTTATTTATTTGACAGAGAGAGATCACAAGTAGACGGAGAGGCAGGCAGAGAGAGAGAGAGGGAAGCAGGCTCCCTGCTGAGCAGAGAGCCCGATGCGGGCCTCGATCCCAGGACCCTGAGATCATGACCTGAGCCGAAGGCAGTGGCTTAACCCACTGAGCCACCCAGGTGCCCAAGGAGTGTGTTCTATGGAGATTTTAAGGAAAGATGCTTTCACCATTAAAACAAAAGGATTAAGAGTGCATCATAATAAATTAAAATTTTAAGACCTTTTAAAAGATATCCAGAGCCTTCATATTCTACTCTAATCGTCCTTGAGATATTTCTTGTTCTTTCACATTATTTTTGGAGTTGCCTTTTTTGATAAATACCAAAAATGAAGTAATAAGGCCAGTTATAAGTATTTTCCATTAGCTGGGCCACTAACTTCTCTAGTTATCATTTTATCACCACTATCTATCTCATTCTCTAGCCAACCCATACTTTTTCAAAAAAGCATCATTCCTTATCAAGGCTTTCCTCCTTCTAAATTTTCTGACTTCCAGCCACTAGCTGTAACCTTTCTCATTTCCATTAGTTAAACCTAAAGTCAAAGCCTTTACCTATACTTATTTTCTGTGTTCTTTGCTGTTCAAATGGAAGAAATGAATCTGTTCAGAGGAAATCCAAATCTTTTTGTTTCTCATGATTCCATTGACTTCTTTTTAAAGACTGTGCTCTTTCTTAATTTCCAGTATTTTTCTCCAGAATCAATAGTCTCTATCTCTCTACTCTTTCTTTTTTAACGGCCTATGATACATACCAGTATTTCCCATCTTAGGAGAAATCATTAATTTGCTCTATGTTTCCTTTCAGTCACAAGCCTTTTTTTCTGCATCCTTTCCCAGCAAAATTGTTCTAATATATTATTTACACTGTTATGTCTCTACTGCTTCTGTTCTCATTTATTATTACTCTATCCCTTCTTGGTTTTCATCTCTATATTTTTCTCAATCTGCTTCTGTCAGGGAAAACCAAACATTCCTATTTTCCAAATATAATGGATACCTTCACACCCTTACTCCTCTCTAACTAAAGTTCATCTAAAAACATTCAAAGTTGACCATTCCTCCCTGAAACACAGTCTTCACTTGCCTTCTTTTTCTTTTATACATATATTTACATTCCTTTTCTTAGGTAATTTTGTTCTTTGCCATGGCTTTAAAATTCATCTATATACTGATGTCTTCCAATTCTATATTTTCATCTAGTTTTTCTCCCAATAGTCATATTTTTATTTCCATAGGCCTACTTGATATCACCACTTATACATCAAGCTGGAACCATACAGATTCAGTATGATCAAAATGGGGTTCTCTATTTCTTCCTCCGTATGCCTCTACTTCCCTTAATCTTCATTTCAGAAGTGGCTTCACTACCATCAATTCTTAAATTAAAAATCTAGATAATTCCTCTGCCTATCTCATCTACCTACCCACATTTGAAATGTCAACAAGCCTTTAAATTTAGCTGCCAAAATATCTCACTTCTGTCCCCTTCTCTCCACCTCTTCCATTACACTTCCAAACTGCCATCATCTCTTGTCTAAATTTCTTCCCTAGCTTCCTACTATCTTCCTTATTTTTTTTATTATTTTCAATCTATTTAGATACAAAAAAGTCAGTTTATAAATTTAATTTTTAATTAAGTTATGTAACTCCCTACTTAAAACCTCAGTGGTTGCCAATTATTCTTTCAATAAAATTCAAATCCCTTACCAGACTACATGAACCAGCATAACCTAAATCCAGTTTCCCTCTTCAGCTTTATGTGTTGCTACTTGTTGTGCTTCAAGAGTGGTGACAATCTTCTGTCACCTCCATGAGCATTCCAAGTCTTTTAGCATTCAGAGCCTTTGCACTGGCTCTTTTGCTCAGAAGCTCTTCTACCAACTCTTCCCAATTGGCTTATTTTCAGTCTTCCAACTGTAACTCTTTAAAGCTGCTTTTCAGAACTGTCCAGACCTTCCAGTTTCTTCTAAAATGACACACAGTTCATTCCCTTTAGAGAAAAGATCACACACTTTAGTTACCTTGTATGATCATTTATTAGTTCAATATAAATTTTCCACACTAGGCATGTAAGCTCCAAGAAACAAGAGCCTTGTCTGTCACTGTACCAATACCTAGGGAAGTACCATACACTTAGAAGATTATCAGTCTTCTATCTACCTACTGCATCTGTGATAGCCTGGCTGAGGGAAGTAATTACCTAAATACCTGATTAAGGAATGAGTAAAAGAAACATCCAGTTTCTGGAAGCATGAGATCCTTCAGTTTTTTTTTTTTTTAAAGATTTTATTTATTTATTTGACAGAGAGAGATCACAAGTAGACGGAGAGGCAGGCAGAGAGAGAGAGAGAGGGAGCAGGCTCCCTGCTGAGCAGAGAGCCTGATGTGGGGCTCGATCCCAGGACCCTGAGATCATGACCTGAGCCGAAGGCAACGGCTTAACCCACTGAGCCACCCAGGTGCCCCAGATCCTTCAATTTTTAAAAATTGCTGCTGGATACAATGAATATGCAGTAATTCTCAAGAAGACAATAATCTAGGAAATTCCTGATCTGAGTTAACGTTTTTGCTCAAACTTTATATTCCTTTGAGTACAGAGAGTTTTGAGTAAAATGTAGAGGAAGATGAAATATTTTGCTTTGAAGATGTTATTAGAAGCAATTAAAGGAGAGGATGTGGTGTAGGGATTTTTTTCCTGAAGAAAAATTAGATTGTTTTATATTCCTTGAAAATATTTTGATCAACAGTGATTAAAACTAAATGTTGATGACCTTGTTCCTCAGTTCAGTCCTTTCATTTCTTACTCATCTAAAACGGGATCAGATTTCAAAAATAAGTAAGGCTCTTAGAGCATTCTGTGAACTAAATTGCCTTTAAAAAAATTTTTTTTGGGGCGCCTGGGTGGCTCAGTGGGTTAAGCCTCTGCCTTCAGCTCAGGTCATGATCTCAAGGTCCTGGGATCGAGCCCCACATCGGGCTCTCTGCTCAGCAGGGAGCCTGCTTCCTCCTCTCTCTCTGCCTGCCTCTCTGCCTGCTTGTGATCTCTCTCTGTCAACTAAATAAATAAAACCTTTAAAAAAAAATAAAAAAAAATAAAAAAAAATTTTTTTTATTATTTTGGTCTCAGATCTTTTCCTGGATATTCAGGAAGTGAAAAGGAGAAACAAGAACAATAACAACAAACCCTGCAACCTGCTTGTTTTAAATAACTCTGTGAGTTAATAGTGTAAAGCCTCCCTACTATTTTGTACATAAAAATGATTTTATTTTATTTTTTTATTTTTTAAACAATAAACCCTACTTTTAATTTCTTTATTGTTTGAGAGAGAGAATGAGATAGTGAGAGCATGTGAGGAGAGAGGTCAGGAGGAGAAGTGGACTCCCTGTCAAGCAGGGAACGAATGTGGGACTAGATCCCAGTACTCCAGGATCATGACCCAAGCTGAAGGCAGAGGCTTAACGACTGAGCCGCCCAGGTGCCCCATAAAAATGATTTTAGATATGCAGAGAGGAAATTGCAGAGCTTTCTGACTTTATATAGCAAACACATGAAATAAATTAAAAAATAGCTTTTAGGGTTTTTCACAATCAAGGAAATCATCAGTTACAAAATTTGTAGTTCTTTTGATTTTCTATGTTTTTGAAAAAAATTCTGCCTTTTATCTCTCCAAATATAGTAGATTTGTGATATTTTTCTAAAAGGTCATCAGTTTTATAGATTCATTTATGGACTTATGAATTTTAAAGATAAATCCAAGGAAGAGACTCTATTTATCTCTATTTTACAAATGCAGAAATTAAGACACAGAAAAGTTAATTAACTTACTTGTGGTCACAGAGTTGTGACAGACCAGTCTCACTTTGGAATGTCTCTTACCTTCTGTGCTGCAACACTATTTATTTGTTCCCCATTTGCTCTTCTGAGAAATTTGGTGTCATAATCAAAGAAGATTTAGAGAGATGTTTTATATAATGAAATTTTTCAAATTTCTCATTTTGAAGTTTTTCTATTAAATCACATGAATTAGTGGATACGGTATGGGATTTGGATTCTGATTGTTTTCTTCAATATGAAATGAGAATAATAACAGTGCCACTTGTACAGAATAGGACCTCGTAGGTGTTCAAAGTGTAAGATCTCTTCCATCACCTTCAATCAGGGATATGAATTGTCTTGGGTCTGATTCCCTAGCAAGAAAGCCCGAGATGAGATTCAAGTGCAAGTGATTGAAGATGTCCTTCAGGAGAAAGCAACTGAAGTAAGCAAAGTAAGATTAGGGAAGCTTCGAAGCAAGAATGTGAATTTAACCTTAGCCTGATTGTAGGGGAGCTCTGGAGCACCAGCTACACCTGAGAATTACTCCAGGAGGCAAAGGGAGCAGCCATTTTTAGAGCCTTGTCTGTCGCACCAGTCCTGGCCCCCAGCTACAAGTGCACGACAGGGATGAGGAGCAACATGATTTTCCTGTAGGACAAGGTGGCTCCTGCTCAGCTAATAGGAATTCTCTGGAGAAGCGGCAGCTGTGTACCATTGAAGAGAAAAATTACCCCAGAGCAGGCCCAGGCCAGAAGGCCCCAGAAGATGGAAAGTTACTAAGGATAAGCTAGAGATAACTAGAAGCCCTCCTGGGAGCAAGATATAGCCAGCCATTTCTGCATCTGTGAACAGGTTTCCCGCCACAGGCTCCTTGCACTACTGTTCCCACCTAAAGCAGACCCTCACCCCCCACCCCGCTCCTCCACTTTAAACCCACCTACCAGCAGTCAGCATAGCCTTTGGAACGTGACTGCTTGGAGTCTCCTGTGAAAACACTGTAACCGCCGTGCGAGGCCCCAAACCTGGAGCACAAGCTCACCTGGGTCCGCCGGGATAAAATAAACCCGAGTTCTCCTACCTCTCCGAGCATCACTCAGTCTCGCAGGTTGGGGCATGCCTGCTTTGGTTCCATTAAGGGGACTTGTGTGGGACCTCTAAGAGTATCAACTATATGAAGGTTGTCTAGAATTTGATATCTCAATTCCTGTGTGTCACAGGACCTGTTAAGTCGTGGCTAATCTATTTGAAGAGTTTAAATTAACCACTGCCTGTGCATTTGTTCATTAGCATAGTGGCATTGCTAAGGTTTTCACAGGTTAATTCGAAAGTAAATGAGATTTTCTAAAATACTCCTAGACTTGGAGCTTTGAGTTCTAACCTTTAGTTTTTGCAGTTAATGAATTATTAAATAATTAGTAACAGTCTTCTCCCATGTAACAATGACACCGTTGCTGGTACTATCATCAGCATAACATGCTTTAGAAATAACATGAATTATACTGTAATTACTAATATAAAACATGAATGCCTATAATAGCTTGCTAACTGCAGAATTGTGGGGGGTTGTCCTATTAACAAGAGCGGTAGCTTAAATTGCCTTCATTTTTTCTATTGCAGTTTATTCTTCAACAGTCCAAAAGCTATAAGAAAATTCAGAGTAGGTGTAATTTTGGGAGTGAGTCAAATTTTAATAAAATCATATCTTCCTTAGACATCTTTCCAGTCAATTATTTATCTTTAAACTTAGGCGGATATGTCCCATGATAGAATAATCAACTCTGTGGTCCTTCTTTTACTCCTTGAGTTCCTGACTCCTTACTCACTTCCCATGGTTCTTGCATGTTTTGTCTTCTGTCATTCCTCAATTTAGCTTCACCAAAAAGGTTTTCAAGAATTCAACAAGTATATTCTCCCTCCTTCCTAGCATGTATCCCATCACTGTCTTTTTTTGTTGTTTGTTTATTTGTTTTTTGGTAAACAAGGGTGATTTATTAGCAATACAGCTGTTCAGATACACGTATACTATGCTAGTTATAAGTAACAAAATACTGGTATTTTTATTGGTATAAAACAGTGTTTCAGTATTTAAAAATCTGAAAACTGAATCACTTATATCTTGAGAGATATCCAGAGAATCATAAGCTACATTCAATTTTTGTTGTTTTTTTAATTTAAATTCAACTAATTAACATATAGTGTATTATTATAGTTTCAGAGGTAGAGTTCAGTGATTCATCAGTCTTATGTAGTACCTAGTGCTCATTATAGCACATGCTCTCCTTAATATCCATCATCGAGTTACCCCCATCCCTCTACCCTCCTCTTCTCCAGCAACCCTCAGTTTGTTTCCTATGATTAAAGATCTCTTATGGTTTGTCTCCCTCTCTGATTTCATTTTCTTTTATTTTTCCCTCCCTTCCCCTATGCTCCTCTGTTTTGTTTCTTAAATTCCACATATGAGTGAGACTATATGATAATTATCTTTCTCTGATTGACTTATTTTACTTAGCATAATGCTCTCTAGTTACATCTACATCCTTGAAATGGCAAGATTTCATTTTTTGATGGGTGAATAGTATTCCATTATGTATAAATACCACATCTTCTTTATCCATTCATCTGTTGATGGATGTCTGGGGCCTTTCCATAGTTTGGCCATTGTGGACATTGCTGCTATAAACATGGGGGTGCAGGAGACCCTTCAAATTACTACATTTGTATCTTTAGGGTGGATATCCAGTATTGCAATTGCTAGGTCATAGGGTAGCTCTATTTTCAACTTTTAAGGACCCTCCATACTGTTTTCCAGAGTGGCTGCACCAGCTTGCATTCCCACCACCAATGTAGGAGGGTTCCTCTTTCTCTGCATCCTCCCCAATATTTGTAGTTGCCTGACTTGTTAATTGTAGCCATTCTGACTTGTGTGAGGTGGTATCTCATTGTGGTTTTGATTTGTATTTCCCTGATGCCTTTCGTGTGTCTGTTGGTAATTTGATGAAGTCCTAATAATTCATTTTTGCTCTTGTTTTCCTTCCCTTTGGAGATGCGTCTAGCAAGAAGTTGCTGCAGTTGAAGTCGTAGAGGTTACTGCCTGTGTTCTGGTCTAGGATTTTGATGGATTCCTGCCTCACATTTAGGTTTTTCAGACATTTTGAGTTTATTTTTGTGTATAGTGTAAGAAAATGGTCCAGTTTCATTCTTCTGCATGTGGCTGTACAATTTTCTTAACACCATTTGTTGAATAGACTGGGTTTTTTCCATTGGACGTTCTTTCCTGCTCTGTCATAGATTAGTTGACCATAGAGTTGAGAGTCTATTTCTGGATTCGCTCTTGTGTTCCATTGATCTATGCATCTGTTTTTGTGCCAGTACCATACTGTCTTGATGGTTATAACTTTGTAATAGAGCTTGAAGTGCATAATTTTGATGCCACCACTTTTGATTTTCTTTTTCAACATTACTTTGGCTATTCAGGTCTTTTCTGGTTCCATACAAATTTTAGGATTATTTGTTCTAGCTCTGTCAAGAAAGTCGATGGTATTTTAATAGGGATTGCTTTGAATGTATAGATTGTTGTAGGTAGCACAGATATTTTCACAATATATGCTTTTCCAATTCATGAGCCTGGAACGTTTTTCCATTTCTTTGTGTCTTCCTCAATTTTTTTCATGAGTACTTTATAGTTTTCTGAGTAAAGATTCTTTGCCTCTTTGGTTAGGTTTATTCCCAGGTATCTTATGGTTTTGAGTGCAATTGTAAATGGGATGAATTCCTTAATTTCTCTTTCTTCTGCCTCATTGTTAGTATTTGGAAATCCAACTGATTTCTGTGCATTGATTTTATATCCTGCCAATTTGCTGAATTCTTGTATGAATTCTGGCAATTCTGAAGGGGACTCTTGGACTTTTTATATAGAGTATCATGTCATGTGCAAAGAGTGAGGGTTTGACTTCTTTGCCATTCAGATGCCTTTTATTTCTTTTTGTTGTCTGATTGCTGAGTCTAGGACTTCTAGTACTATGTTGAGCAGCAGTCATGATAGTGGACATCCCTGCCATGTTCCTGACCTTAGGGGAAAAACTCTCAACTTTTCCCCATTGAGAATGATATCCACTGTGGATTTTTCATAGATGGCTTTTATGATATTGAGGAATGTAGCCTCTATTCCTACACTGTAAAGAGTTTTAATCAGAAAGAATGCTATACTTTGTTGTATACTTTTCTACATCTATTAGGATCATAAAGTTCTTGTCCTTTCATTTATTTATGTAGTGTATCACACTGATTGATTTGTGGATGTTGAACCCACCTTGCAGCCCGGGAATAAATCCCACTTGGTTGTGGGGGGTTTAATGTACTGTTGGATCTTATTGGCTAGTATTTTGATGAGAATTTTTGCGTCCATATTTACCAGGGATATTGGTCTGTAATTGTCCATTTTGGGGGTCTTTTTCTGGTTTTGGGATCTAGGTAATGCTGATCTAATAGAAAGGGTTTGGAAGTTTTCTCCTTTAAATATTTGGTAGATTTCCCTTGGGAAGCCATCTGACTCTGGACTCTTGTTTGTTGGGAGATTTTTGATTACTTCTTCAATTTCCTTAATGGTTAGTGTTCTATTCAAATTTCCTATTTCTTTCTTTCTTTTTTCTTTTTCTAAGATTTTATTTATTTATTTGACAGAGAGAGAGAAGGAGAGCACAGGCAGGTGGAGTAGCAGAGGGAGAGGGAGAAATAGGCTTCTCACTGAGGGGGGAGCTTGATGTGGGGCTTGATCCCAGGACTATGGGATCATGACTGGAGCCAAAGACAGTTGCTTATCTAACAAAGCCACCCAGGACACCCCTCAAATTTTCTATTTCTTCCTATTTCAGTTTTGGTAGTTTATATGTTTCCAGGAATGCATGCATTTTTTTCCAGATTGCCTAATTTGTTGGCATATATTTGCTCATAATATGTTCTTCTAATTGTTTATATTTCCTTAGTGTTGGTTATGATCTCTCTTCTTTCCTTCATGATTTTGTTTATCTGGGTCTTTTCTTTTTTTCTTTTTGATAAGTCTGGCCAGGGGTATATTGATCTTATTAATTCTTTTCAGGAGCCAGCTCCTAGTTTCTTGTAGAAAGTTGTTACTTTTCTATTTGTGGAATTGCATCAATTCTTTTCTTAGATTTCTGGTTATGTTCACAGATGTTTAGAATGATTTGATAGCTTTCTAGCTGAATTCCTGGGCCCTGACAAAACTAAGGTCTCCTACTGCTTCACCATCTTGGGAAGTTCCTAAATTCAATTCAATTTTTGAATGGAAAAAATTACCTTTCTTTGAAAAATGTTTGGAAAACATCCCTCCCAGGTATCTCACTGTTCTTTCAAGCTCCATTTCTCATTATTATTGTATTTTTATTTTACATCATATGTAATAGTAACATTTCTGTCAAAACAAGATGGGAGAAACATTCTGAAACAACAGAGTAAAGACCTCCAAAATTTTTCTTCTTTATAAAATGTAGGAAAAGTAAAACTATATCTATATGCAAAAAAATAATCTTGTACATAAAAATCCCAAGGAATCCACTAAACAACTATTGGAAACTATAAACAAATTTAATAAGTTTGCAGGATCAAAATTGATATACAGAAATTAACTATATTCTTATACCTTTGTAATTACCTATGCAAAAATGAAGTTAAGAAAATGATTCTATTTGTAATAGCATCAAAGAGAATAAAATACTTTGGAATAAATTTAACAAAGGAAGTACAAAACTATGAAACTATAAAATATTATTGTTTGAAATTGGAGAAGACCTACATAAATGGAAAGACATACTGTGTTCATGGATTAAAAGATTTAATATTAAGATGACTGTATTTCTCAAAGTGATCTATAGATTCAATACAGTCCCTATCAGAACCTCATTGTCTTATTTGAAGAAATTGACAAGTTGGTCCTAAAGTTCATCCAGACTTTATGACTGAAAAATAGCCAAAATAACCTTGAAAAAGAATAAATTTGCAAGACTCACTCTTCATGATTTAAAAACTTACTACAAAGCTACCAAAAGCAAGGATAGTGTAGTATTGGCATAAGGATAGACATAAAAATCCAATTAATAGAATTCAGAGTCCAGAAATAAACCCATGTATGCATAGTCAACTAATTCTGACAAAGATTCAAGGACCATTCAGTGGGCAAAAATAGTGTTTTCAACAGCTAGGCACACATTTGCAAAAAAATAAAATTGTACCCTTACCATATGTGTGTGTGTGTGTGTGTGTGTGTGTGTGTGTGTGTGTGTATACACATATATATGCATATATTAACTTAAATTGGATAAATTAACTTAAAATGGATAAAATACTGTTGTGTATTTTTCTCATTCTATTGGTAAACCAGTACTGTGGCTGGAGCATTCCTATGGTTCTTATTATGATTGCAAGATGTCCTCAGCTGTAACCATCAGGAAACTTTGAAAGAGACAAGATTTGCTACTTATAGGTTCTGGAAATTACATAGCACATCTAGGGCCACCCTGTGAGATGAAGTGTAGAGACAGAGAGAGAGAGTGAAGGCAAGGGGTTCTGCTGTCACTGGGGTGGAAGTGGGGTCCTAGTGTTTCATGAGTTCCCTCTTTGTTGGTGAATTTAAAATGTAAGAGTGGGAATTTAAAGTGTGGTGAAAGAAAAAACAAGAAGCCCAAATGGTCAGTTATTGAAATTAAGCAAGATCACTAAAACAAAAGAGTCTGGGGTCAAGGGTGTAGGCCTGATTCTTTATTTATCTTTATCTGGTCCTGTGGCTGGCACTGTTTTTATTCCAGATAGCCATCTTTGAAGTTGACGCCTCTTTGAAGTAAATGCCTCAGTAATCAAAGCTTAAATCAGTCGCTTGCGTTACAAAAAGAAAAGCCAACTGTCAGGGCTTACACTACAAACACTGCGATTGAAGATCTAAAACTATAAAACTCTTAGAGAAGACAATATCTTGGTAAACCTTTATGACCTTGGATTTGGCACAGAATTCTTAAATGTGACAACAGCACAAGTAAGAAAAGAAAATAATAGATAAATTGGACCTTAACATTTTTAAAATCGTGTGCATCACTGATACCATCAATAAACTAAAAAGCAACCAGAATAGGAGAAAATATTTGCAAACGGTTTATCTGAGAAGGGTTTTGTAGCTATAATATTTAGATAACTCTTAAAACTCAACAATAGAATGATAATTTAATAAAAATAGGCAAATGATTTGAGTAGGTGTTTCTCCAAAAATATATGCAAATATCCAAAAAGCACATGAAAAGATGCTCAACATCATCAGTCTTTAGGAAATACTAGTGAAAACCACAAAGAGATAGTATTCATCCTCAGTAGGATGTCTAAAAAGACAGACAATAACAAGTGTTGCTGAGGATTTAGAGAAATAGCATTACTGGTGCAAATGTAAAATGATGCAACCACTTTGGAAAATTGGCAGTTCCTCAAAATGTTAAACATGGAATTACCGTATGTCCCAGGATTTTCACTTCTAGATACATACTCAAGAGAAAGGAAAATGCATTTTTATGCAAAAACTTGACCACAAATTTCCCAACAGCATTATTTGTAACAACCAAGAAGTGCAAGCATCATAAATAGCTATGAGCTGATTAATAGATAATAAAATTGGTGTATCCACATAATGTGAGATTATTCAGTAATAAAACAGAATAAAGTACTTACTGGTATATGCCACAACATAGATGAGTCTTAAAAACATTATGCTAGGTGAATGAAGCCATTTGTAAAAAACTACTTATTTTATGATTCCATTTATATGAAGGGTTGAGAACAGCAAATTTACTGACACAAAACAGATTAGTGACTGCTGGGCACTGGGGAGAGGAGAGAATGGGAAATGATTGCTAATGGGTAAGGAGTTTCTTTTGGGGCTAATGAAAATTCTCTTAAATTAATTAGTGGCAATGATTGCACAACCATGGAAATACACTAAAAACCATTTGGGTCATGCATTTTCAAAGAGTGACTTTTATTTTATGTGAATTATATTTCAATAAAGTTGGTATTTTAACAATCAGTTTGGGCCCTAATCAACATCTGTGAGTTGTGGATGATGAAAAGTTATCTTGAAAAAGAGTGGGGAAGTCATGAAGGCTGTGCTTCTTCCCTCTCAGGGATACATTCCTATAGTTCCCACATCACACCACAACCTTTCTCCTCCCTGATAAAAAGTGTCTGACAACAAAGAGTAGAGGATGCTTGTGTTAGAGTATTTTAAGTTATGTTGCAGCAGGAATCAACCCAAAAATCTCAGTGGCTTAAAACAAAGCCAAACCAAGCCATCCACCCGGTTTTATAAATAACGTTTTATTAAAACACAGCCACGCCCATTTATTTACATATTGTTTACAGTTGCTTTCACGTTAGAATGGAAAGAATGAGTTGTTGAGATAGAGTGTTTGGCTCACAAAGCTGAAAATATTTACAATTTTACTCTTTACAGATAAAGCTTGCTGATCTCTGTTCTAAAACAAAAGACTTTTATTTCTTGCTAACACAGAGTCCTTGTATGTCTGAATGACTCTCTGGGGCAGCTGTACTCCACAAGATGGCTCAGTGCTGCACCTCCAAATCAATATGCACTTCCATATTTGTCAAGACAGGAGAAGAACAAGAATGGATGATTGCACTCTGCTGTTAGATGTTTCTGCTCAAGTGTGACACATGTCAGATCCATGTACGTTTCATTGACCAAAACCAGTCATGTGTCAATGCCTAACATCAAGGTTGCGGGAATGGGCAGTTCTAATGATTATTCTGGTAGTCACTGATAATTTTGTTCATTTTTTTACCTTAAGCAATTCAGCTGAGTGTTTTCACGTATGTGATATCAAAATGATTCAATCTTACACAGGCTCCTTTAGTTTTTGTTATCTTCATGACTTGTCAGGCTTTTATAATAATTTTTCCGAGATTGTGACTTCTATGTTCTCTAAGAACTGATATAGAATTCTAATATAAAAGCTGATCATAGGGGTGCCTGGGTTGCTCAGTTGTTGAGTGTCTGCCTTTGGCTCAGGTCATGATCCCAGGGTCCTGGGATTGAGCCCCATATCAGGCTCCCTGCTCGGCGGGGAGCCTGCTTCTCCCTCACCCATTCCCCCTGCTTGTGTTCCTTCCCTCACCGTGTCTCCCTCTGTCAAATAAATAAAATCTTAAAAAAAAAAAAAAGCTGATCATATACAGATTCTACATAAGATAAAATATCTTATGCATGTGTATCTGGTTATATTAAGAAAACACATATGCAGGAAACTTACATTAGAAAATGACTGGCATTTTAAGGAAGAGTTATATACTTTGCAAAATAATCCACTGTTGAGTCATCTTTTTAATTGTTTGATTGTTTACTGCATTTGAAATTATTGCATTACCAGTTATTTGATTTAGAGGTGATTTTCAGGAGCTAAGCTATTGTAAAAAGCAAATTGCATTTTTCCCAAGTGACATGGAAGCTCAGCTTTCATTTTGGTATTTTTGAAGTATGAACAAATCCTTTGAAAAAATATTCAAGAGAAAATTTACAATGAGAAAGAGATGGGAAGGATTGTTTTCCTACCATTCTCAAAGTTAGTATTCTGTAACTACAAAATCAGACTCTGGGACCAAATAATTTATAGACCTTGTATTTATTTATTGTAAAATAAATGCTAGTAGAGGCATGTCACGGATGTACCAAATTATTTAAGCTCCTCTTCATTCATATTTCCTGTTGTCAGTCATTGCCTCTACCCAATCTAAAATTCATTTGGAATAAATTTGAGAATTGTATTACTCTTTTGAGCTTATTAGCTCCATTAAAAGGTTTAGAAATTTAGAAAATATGTTTGATTTTATGTTTGTGTTTTCCCCAGGCTTTATGAAACTACAAAGAGTGACTTCTTTCTCTAATATTTAATCTGGAAGCCATTCAAACATAAACAAACCAGAACTAATACACTGGAAAATATTTAAATTTCTTTAAAATTTGCCTGTGAAATATCCCTGGTGGTACTGCATGTCAATACCCAGAAAGATCTATTATAAATGCTGTATACGTAGTAAAAATGATCAATAATGACAATGTTGCTTTGATAAGGTATAAGGTAAAACAAAGCTCATTCACACCTATTCAATGAATAGAATAAACAAGAAGTTGCATCTTCAGAAATCACAAAATCCATGACTTAGGATAATACCTCCTTTTGTTCTTTCTTTTTGCTCACTTTTCTATTTCTTTTGTTTTGTTCTCAGCCTATAACAATGGTAGTCTTTCCAAACTCTGTTTCAGTGTGTTCTCACTTCTGGCATGGATCCATTTCATGGTTTCATGTATATTACTCTTATGCAAATATAAAGCTCTACCTTTCTAGTTCTTTATTTGTGAAGAAATTACTCTAAGAACACTTCTCCTTGCCCCCAGATTCTTCTTGTTTACATCTTCTCTCATTTGATTAAGTTTTTGATCATTTATCGCTTCCTGGACACCGTACTAGCAATCTGCCTTCTAGAGCAGCTTCCTGAGCCTCAATTCAGTGACTCCTCCCCTCCACAACCCTCATTACAGGAATGCCCATTCTCTATGTTGCTGTTTCAGATGACTAGAGTAATCATTTAGTTAGGAGATAGCAGCCAGACCACTGTCATTATAAATTAAGTGGTGGGAAGTGACATTCTTGCATATGTTAGGAGTGTACACTACTAGAATTTGAAGTTGTAATTTGAATTGTGGGCCTGCTCTCTCTCTCATTCTCTCTCTCTCTTTCACACACACACACACACACACACACACACAAATTCACATGCACTCACAATTATTTGGTTCAGTAATATTAGTGTATTGCAGTGTGATGTGTAATATTTAAGAGTGTAAATTTTGGGGTCTAGTATTTTGTGTTCATATCCAACAAAACCCCTCATGAGCTTTATGGTAACGAACACTGAAAACTGCTGCATGGGTTGGTTACCTTATCTATAGAATCATAGTTTAACAGTAGCCACTTCATGGAGTTATTATGAGAATTAAAGGAGACAATATGACAAAGATGGTTAGTGGAGTGATTGTGTCCTCATAAGCACCAGAAATCAAATGTAGTGAGTTAGAGATGCTTTGTAGACTACTTTAAAATCATAAAATATCTGAAGTGATTTTTATTGAAAGTGTATCATGAATTTCAATCGATATATAAGCATCTTCTCAGAAAACTTTTTTTTTTTTTTTTTTTTTTTTTTTAATAATTGGAGGTTGTTTAGCTATCTGGAACTCGGAAATTTCATAATCCTCTAGCCAGCCATGTTTCCCATAGCCTCCATCCTGAAAGCATAAGAAGTTTATGTTTTCCAATTTTTTTTTTCCTAATAAGTTTTTGGGAATTTCCAAGCAAAGGTGGTGATTACATGTCTTCTACCCTACTCTCTTTATCTTAAATATCTACTTTCACTTTCTGTAGGTCACCTCTTGTCATCATGTAAATTTCTCAAGGTTGCTGCTGTTCTGTTATAGTGCCATCCCTTCTCATCAGTGGACACCAGCCACTCTCTTCACTCTTCCAATGCAGAACTAATGAACTTTACTGAAAACTTGGGTTTAAATGAAGGAAAGAGGAAACTTTAAATTCCATCACTGCTCATGTGGTCCTTAGGTTATACCTCTCAAAAGAGGTGCCTGCCTTCTACTGGCCAGCCCTTTTTGTGGCCCTCAGGGTTGTCTTCATGGTATAGAGGTCAACCAGTCTCTGTTCAAAAAGAGTGCTTCTGACCACACTCCCCTGTCTAGGGTCCAAATTAAATGTGTCCTTGCCTAGAGAGAAGAGAAGACTTTCTCTACTCTGGTTCAAAGCTAGACTTCTTGACTGACCCAGGATGATTGACAAGGAAAACATCCAGTCTGAAAACCTCACATGCTGGAGAATGGTGCCTTTGATATCTTTTCCAACAGTAAGCTTTTAATTATTTCATATTTGTTATTATTTTATTCGCCTACTTGTTAGGTGAATTTCTCAAACTATTTTAAAGGTAAAGTAGTATATACCACTTAATCAGTGATGGAAACTGCTAGTAACCTTTAAATCAAATCCATTTTTTTTCTTAAGCTAAAATAATTAAGCTTTACCGGGTCCCCCCAATTTCTAAGTATAATATGTAACCTTTATTTTTGACTTCTACTTAGTGGAAGTACAACCATGACCACAATTTAAATGTCATTTAAAAAAATTCTTCCCCTTTAAGCACTCAAATTCACATGTGTTTCTTTGACTACAACCTCCCATCCTTCTATCACCTCCATCTTCTCAAATCCACTGAATCTATTTATTGCTTTTATCATGGCCTCAATGTTTTCAATTCTCTTAGCCAATCATTTCATTTCAGATTATCTCCTTAACCCCTTGAATCTGGTACCTCTTTTTCCACTCAACAGAAAACGTTCTCTAGAATATCTGCAATTCCTTCCTAACAGGCTTCATTTAGTTCTGAAATAGTGTGCCCTGCACTGTATTATTGGGTTCAATTGTTCTGATTGTGTTTTTTCTTGAAAATCTATTGTGAACCCTGAACACTATACTCTTAAATTGTACTCTGTTAAATTGTCTTCCTCTTCTCTGGAGATTACTTCTCTGATGCTTTCTTTCCTTATTCCTTTCCCCTCTTTGCTCTTTTTCCTGTAGCTTCAGTTAACCTTTCCATTTAGATGTTAACCTAAGCTCAATTTGTAGCCCCAGTATCTATCTCCAGTTTAGTATTTTCAGTTACTTGTGGCCTTTTCCTAAGTATTTACATTGCTAATACCTCCTGGGGTACATTTAAATATTCAAGCCACACAAGCCACAGAAAACATGCTGCTTCTAAACTATTCACCTCCCCTCCTCTTTCCTCCAGGCCCTCCTCCTGCCCATGTAAGGATCCCAAAGCCAGTTTACTTGTAGCTGTTGACTGATACTAGCAATCTCAAGAGGTTAAGAGATAAAGGAACATGGTCCTCATGAGGCCAGAATGTACAGCATCCACCAGGTGGCTATAAAGAAGAAACTAACCATGCTTAGCAATGCAACAGGAAAGTTCCTTTTAAGCCATCTTTGTTTTTCTGTATTATCATTCCAGAGGCATACTTCTTTAACCTAAATTTATAGTTCTCCTTTTCTTCCCAGACCTCTTTACTGGAGCCGGACCTTCCAGGTCTTCTCTCTCTGTCTCTATATATACATATATCACATCACACATATGTATATACATATGTGTCTATATGTATTTCGTTCTATTCAAAGTCTCCTAAATCATCTACTTTTTGCTACCTGGAGTTCTTCATGAAAATTCTACTTCCTAGGTAGCATTCTGAGGATGGGGTTGCTGGCCTATTTTTCCTCAGCTCACATCTTACAATCAGGAAGTAGGACAAGTCTTCATTTATCTTTCATTCAAAATACATGTAGTGTATTTGCAAGGAGGGGAGTGGTTTCCTGCTATGGACAGGGATTTCCACTGTCATAATGCTGATTGTTCTCTGTCATCTCACTTAATTCTCCCCAGGGGGAGGAAACATGACTTATCTCTGAATCAGTAGTAGAAATGGACCCTTCCTACTTCTTCCTCCAGGAAGACAAGGTACATGAAGGAAGCATACATTGCGGTCTATACCTCCAGTCCATTCACTTTACTGGAGAAGGTCTTTAGCTGGAGAAGTCTGAGATACCTCAGTGGTGTTTATAGCTGAGAGAGTCAATCTAGTTCACAGCTGAATTTCTGGGAACCATTCTTGTCACCTGATTTGACAACATTCTCTAATAACAACTGGATACAGACAGCCTTTACTCTTAGCTATGTTATTAATTAGCTTTGTAAATCTCAGTCTCTTCATATGTTGCATGGAGTGAATAATAATACTCTACACCATAGTGTTGTGAAGATTTAGCACAACTTTCAAATACTGTGCAATATGCTTGGCTTATAGTGATTGTTAACTGTTGGGGCACTTGGGTGGCTTAGTCGTTAAGTGTCGGCCTTCAGCCCAGGTCATGATCGCAGGGTCCTGGGATCGAGCATCTGGCTCTCTGTTTGGCAGGAAGCCTGCTTCTCCCTCTCCCACCCACCCTGCTTGTGTTCCCTCTCTTGCCGTGTCTCTCTCTGTAAAATAAAGAAATAAAATCTTAAAAAAATAAAAGTAAAAAAACAAAACAAAACAGGGTCATCTCGGAGTACCAGTACACAGAGATTCTCTGCTTCTTTCCTGCTGGAGAGAAAGGAGTCTTTATGTGGGGGAGGGTGGCAGGGTCCTGTAACCACCTGTTGACAACAGTGGGTAGAGAAATAAACGTTGAGTGTCTGGGGCAAAAAACAAAACAAAACAGTGTGATCCTTTGATCTTCATAGGCCCTAAACTCCTCATTTCTGTGAAAGTTGGTTCAGGTGGAGAAGATGGGTGATATTTATTTGGCTTCCCTCAGACCCTAACACAGATTATCACTTCTTCACCCTATTAGTAAAACAGACAGACAAAGAAAGTCCTGCTCGTTTGAGGACCATGCTATTTGGCTGTCTCATCTTTAGTTCCTTCTTATCACTATTAGACTCCAGCTTCCTGGACTCTCCCTTGCCTTCCAGTCAAGGACTTCTTGGTCTGCTTTGATACTATTACCAGTGGCACTTCCACACTCATCTCTGTGCTTTCACACCCGATGAAATGTGTAATATTCTGACCATTTTCTCATAAGTTACTACTGATTGTTCCTTCTTTATGAATTTGTTAACTCATGTCTATTCTAAGAATTATATCAACACTTGATAGAATTCTCCATCTAAGAAAATCCAATTTGTTTTATGTATTTACTTATTAATGTTTGGGGCAATATCTACCTAGATAGCTAGAGATACACCATACTCTTTTCTTGGACTGCTCCATTCACATCTATACCGATTTTTAAAACTTACATCTAAAAGAAAGCCTCCTCCCATTAAACACACCCACCCCTAATTCCTCCTTTATACAGTGTTTTTTTCTACACTTTCATAGTATATACTATTTTAGTTTGCAATTTTAGCATATTGCTTTGTAGTTGCTTCTAAGTTTATCAGGAATGTGTTCTGAATAACTAAACAACATGTTTAGAGAAACAAACATGTTTAGAGAAACAAAATGTTTCTCTTCTTTCCTCTCAACACCTTCAAAGAATCTACTTCCTCCTTCAAAATAGTGAATACTCTATAGATACTGTTATCTGTCATGCATATATGTCTGATAACATCTTATTTCCTATAGCTTTGAATTATGGACAATGAATCTTTTAGTTGTGTTTTACAAAAATTAGTTTGGAGATATATATATATTTGCCACTGGATAAAGATTTAGATATGTCATCATGAATTCTACTGAGACCTGGAAGACAGAACTTCTAACGATGTATACCATAAGCATGATTTGTCTTACAAGAAGAGCTTTTCAGATTTAAAAGATTTAAAAGCAACACTTTTGCTATTCATCACCAGATCCTTTACATAGGACTGCCTGGAGAATTACATTGAACAGAATTTTATTGTCTTAAAAGTTTACATTTTTATTGTCTTTAAAACAGTAAGGCCCAATTTTACTTTGATCATTCTGACTGTGCTACTGAATTGGGGAGATGAGCACAGAATGATTTTAATAGCTTTTTCCCCACCTAAGGGCTTTAATCTACAATCCAGAGCTTTTTCTTCCATTGATTTGAGTACCAACCCATGCTAGCAGGTGGAGAAAATCAAAGTCACAGTAAATTTGAACTCTTTCTGTCTGTGATAGTATAGCTGAAATAGTTCTGTTTGAATGATTCTGTTGATCATCTGTTAGGTAGTTTCAGATCTATCCTTCCAGGAGTCATGTTCTAAAATCTATAATCTGCTGTGTCTTACTGTCAAGAATCCTAGTTGAGTTTATGGTAACTACATGAACCTTATGTAATTATATCAGAACATTTCTCTTTGATTTGTAATGATTTATTGCTATATCTTTGTTATTTTGTTTTCTAGTTTATTAATTAAGAGGGAAATTCTAGTTTCTGTAGACTCCAGATCAATAAATCTATCCCCCCCCACATATATACTATAGAATATTTATGTATATATATAGAAAGAGAGATCAAATAAAGGAGTTCATTTTTAAAAAGATCATTAGACTCCTCATATTCCCTCTTTAACTTCTTTAATAATTATATAACCTCTCTTTGGTGTATCATGATAAATATCAGGCAGGGTCTTCTTGCCCCCAGGCGGATTCCAGAATTTCAGCCATGCCCAACTGTTTCTAGATTTGTTTTTGGTACTAAGAACCCAAGTTGGTGCATAGTGTCAAACCTTGTTTCATGCCTTTTTCTGGATTGGCTATCTGTTCCTACAGGCATTCTTCTGCATTGGTTCTGCATACCAAGAAGCCAATCAGCTCATACTAAAGAAGGTGATGTCGCCCACCATGCATTTGAGCTCCTCAGGGCCTCAGAAACTTACCCTCAAGAATCAGCTTTCTAATAAGCCTCTTCTAGGCCTGTACTCTGGAAGGGAAAAGTGAACGTGTTTGCTCTATTTCATACTCCTAGCTGGTGTTCTATTTCTCCACACTGCAGTTAAAATGAACTCTGAGAACTCAAAACTCACCAGCTCTTAACTCCTCTTCAATCATCTGCAATTGCTTACCATCATCTTTTGATAAGATCTGAAGTTTTATCCAATTCTTGTTGATTTACCTGTATTTTTGAATACAAGAACTCTAGCATTCTCCCAAAAGACAGAAGTACAACAATGTGATACTCAGAAAAGTGGGATCCCTCACCTATTCCTCTGTGTTATTTCACACCCACTTTTCTCCTTATAGGTCATGAATTTCATTGCTTTTTGATTTATATTTCTGGTTTCCTTTTTTTTTTTTAAACTGAACAGATAGACGTTTTTTATTTCTTCCTTATATACATTATAGCATACTGTATGTGAACTTTAAACTTGACTTAATGTTTCCTGGAAAGGACTCCATATCATTTAAATGTGACTTATCTAAAATTTCCCCCCCCCTTCTTAAGTAATTCATGGACAGGGATCCTAACTGAAGAGCAACCTCTGAAATTGCATAGTGAAATTCAGTTTCTTTAATGGCTTATAATGATGGTGGTGTACAGAGAGGGTTTGCAGCATCTGGTTCTCTTGTACTTCTGCACTTTAATTTTTTTTTCTTTTTCTTCTGTCCCTCTACTTCCTATCTCCAAGAGGCAGTTTCTTGTATTCATCTCATTGTCTCCCAGAGCAATGCTTCTCCAAGTCTATAAACTTTTATTTTCATTTGCTTTGAAGCTCTTTTCCTGCAGGTGGTGCTGTGAATGACTGGGGAAGAGATATTTGTGTTTAGTATTTTAGTGCTTGGTATTGGACTTTGCTTTGTGGGGGTGGTTTTTGTCAGAGTTACATCTAAGGTCTCCACTCTGCCATCCTCTTTCTCTCAGTCACTTAAATCTTCCTTTGTCCACTCTCCAGGCACACAAGCCTGCTGTCATGCATGGGTGTTCCAGCATGATCTCCATCAGGATTTGGAATTTTTTTTTCCATGCTGATCCATGCTAATGAAAAATTTATGGAATTTCCCCTCTTCTAATGATGCTGAAGGCATGGGTTGTGTGTGGTTTTCTCTGAAGTTTCTGTTGCTTATGTGATTTTGAGGAGACTGTGTGAAAAGGTTCATATTCAGGAAGTTGCTGTTCACCTCTAAAATAAAGAATGCTTAAAATCCAGACTTTCTCTTAACATGGTCTATACAGTACTTCACAGCCTGAGTCCATCTCAGCCTCATATTGAGTCCCCTCTTTGTTCTTTCTGCTCCAGCTCTGCCTAAGTTCTGCTTTTGGACTGTCTTTTATAGATGCCATAAAAATAATTTTACTTTAATCTTTATTTTGATAGTACTCATTTATACTATCTTTTCTTTGTTCTTGTTTTGTTTTGTTTTAAGTAATCTCTACACCCAACATAGGGCTTGAACTCATAACCCTGAGGTCAAGAGTTGCACAATTTGCTGATGAAGCTATCCACGTGTCCCTCATATAAGCTATCTTAAAATGTTAGTAGTTTTTTTTTTCTTTTGCACAATAATTGTTACTTCTTCTTCCAACAGAATATGTATAGTTTTCCTCCCCCAAATCCATGACTTTTTACTACTTACTAATATGATTTAAACATGTTAAAATATTCTAATGATTGATTTCTAATTTGTAAGGTAACAATATCAAGCTAGTAATTTTGAGAGAGTACAACTAAATACTCTTTTTAATAAGAACACATTTCCTTTTTCCCCCTAGACTTAAAAATCCTACTCACTGGAACAATGGCAGAGTTGAAAAAGCCAATCCTTTTTTTTTTTATATTGGTAATGTATCCACAGCTTAGAAGAACCACTATTTCTACAATACAGTAGTAAGAACAATTATTCAGTTTCTCTTTAAAAAGTTAAAAACATAGAAATCGTATTGGTTGTGAGAACACTATATTTCATTGGTTAGAATACAGTAGCTGCACTGCCATTATTTATATCAATAGACTCATTAAGGAGCTAAAGATTTTTCTCCTTGAGTTGTTGTGCTCCTCTGAATAGTCAATAAAACCTTTGGCAATTCCTTTGATCCAAAAATCTGCCTTTGTTTCCCTGGAGAAACATGAGACAAATTATATTAGTGACACCATAGACACTTAAAAAGAAGCCTTCATATTATTTGCAAAATAACCGCTTTCAGAGTGTTTGCCATAGATTATTATATAATATGATCGGCAAACAGAGTTTTAAAATTAGAGAAATCCAGGTTCAAATTCAACTCTATCTCATACTTACTGAAATGTGTATGTTCATGCATTAAAAATGACTAAATATTTCTAGTTTTCAGCTTGTGCACCAGTATGATAAGGAAAATAGTATCTATCTCATGGGAGTATTATGAGACTTGATAAAATAATGCATACCAAGCTAATCCTTCAGTAATTAGCACCTCATGGTGCTCAGCAAGTTTATCGATAGTCTTAAAATTTCTTTGAAATCCAAGTGCAAATTATGGTGGCTTATTAGAAGCACTGTCATTTGAAGTTCCTTAATTTTTGTACCATAATGTTTCTTGGAAAATGCTCTGTGTATGTAGCAGAATGTAGGAGATAATTCGTGTTTAATTGTGACTGTTCTTAAGTAGTGTAATCAAATATACAATAGAAGGAATTTTTGCTAGTTGGATTAGTTCAGTATACTAATCTACAGGTATGTTTTCTCAGGCCCTTATGAAACACAGTGCCCAGAGGAAGCAGCTCCTCTGTACTGAGAGATATAAATTGAAGTGACCTCTCACTGAGCATTTTATTAACACGTGCATGCTGCAATCTTCACATTAACCCTCAGAGGCAGCAGAACAGACAGTATCTGTGGCCTGCTCTGTTCAGCTTTACTTGGCTTCATATTCATACCTTAGTTCTTGGTTCTGGGTGTTAACTGTTCACAGATAACCCCATCTCTGGAGAATTGCCCTCTCCTCTGCCTGGAACTGTCTTGCTGGAAAGATTAGTCCCAATCTCTTATGAAGTTACAAAAGGCTGACTCTTTGCCTAAAGATGGGACCAACTCCATGTTTTCCCCGTGGGTTCAAGCTCCAGCAGTCATAGGTACTCTCTAAGTTGAACTCCCAGGCTTCAAGACTCCCCAGTGAACCATATCTCTTGGTATTTTTCTTTTTGTGCAGTCCTCCTCTATATTGAATCTGGGATAGCCTTGTGTAACCAATAGAATGTGGCAAAAGTAACACTATAAATCTTTGAGGTTAGATTATTGGAATCAATGAATCATCATTTGTCTTTTATAATGTTTATTCTGGAGAAGGTAGACTACCATGAAAAAACAATCCTAGGAGAGCCATGCTGTGAGGAGCATAGGCCATGTAGAGTCTGGGTAGAGACAGAGCAGGTACTGGCCAGCTCCAGGTGTTCCAACTATCCCAGCCCAATTGTCAGATGCAAGGGTGCAGAAACTATCTTGGACTGTCTACTCCTATGGCTATAATATGGGCAAGAAACGAGGATCCCAAGCTGTTCTTTAGTTGTGTTGTCCCAGTCACCTTTAGTCATTTGAGCCATCTGTCTTTGCTGGACCCTCCTCAAGCTCCTCATCTACCAGAATCAAGAAATGATAAAACGATTGTTGTTTTAGACCACTAATTTGGGAGCAGGTATGCACCAATAGATAACTAGCACAGCAGCTGAGAACACACACATGCTTAGTTTCTTCCCCAGATCTGTGCTGGTTCTCACCCCCTCTCCTTTCTTCAGTGCAGCCCTTCAGGAAGTCACTTGCAAGAGAATCATCCATTTCAGCTCTTCTAGATGATTATATCTAACACTGGTAGGTTCTATTAGTATTCACATTTTTAAGATGTTCAAATGGAGGTACAGATGAATAAAACAACTCACTGAAAGTCACATAGCCAATACTTAGGAGAGCTGGTATTTGAACAGGCCCCAGAGCCCTTATTCTTAACCAGAACATGGGCAGAATGTGCTATTGGGCTTCTATGTTAAAGCTTCAATATTAGATTGGCCTTACAACATACAAGAAACCATTTATTCACTTTCTGATGTGTATGTACGTATGTGTCTGTGTATGTGTGTGTGTGTATTTTTTTTTTTTTTCCTCATGCTGTGGGTCTGTGTCTTTGACTGAGGAAAAAATCCACGGTCTTGTTCACCATGTAAGCCTTCTGTGAGTGGCAGGATGGCAACACATGGGGCTGCCTGGCTGCTGGCCAAGTGCAGTGGTGTTCTGTTTGCACCATGCCAATCCTTTTGTCACTTGTTAAAAATTCAGTGTTATCTCCTCTCCCAAATATTGCTGCCATCTGCCTACACATGACATTGACAATGATTATGTGGTAATTGCAGCTGTGTGTTTGATACCAATTATTATAATGTGGAATGGCCAAAGCAAATATATTTTCAAGCATCTATTTTTAAAACCTACCCTTCCCCAAGCACTTTGCTTATTCTTTTGATTCTTTTGAAACTTTGTGATAGCTTTAGAAACTCATGATGCTTTCTGCTTCATAAAGAAAAAAAGTTATCATAAAAATCTTTCTATTCGTCCGTCGCCCAAATTAAAATAGCTTCAGGGGCTAATTTTTTAAGATCACAATAGAATCATAATGTGGACTGGTTAAAATGTTCATTTAATTTTGTTAAATGGAGCCAAAATAACTTGATAGTTTTACAGTATCATTTCCCCAAATGTGTCCTTATAAATAAGTCAGTGCTTGCATTTACACATTCTAAGCTTCTTTTTAAAAATTCTTAAAAATAATACATAGTTTTAAATAGTATATTCTTAGCTAGTGTTTCTTGAAATGTTTGGAAGATTACCTTCAATAAGAAATTCTTGAAATAGCAAACTTTTCCCCAACATCCAACCTTAATAAAAATATTGTTCATCTCCTCTCCCTATGACTTTAGCTATAAAATACCAGTTAATATTTGTCACATTTTAAAGTAATAATAATAAAAAAAAATCTTTCATATCTGTGACTTTCAGACAAAGATGGTCCATCTTAAATGCCTGGCAAGTTTCTTAAGGGAAAACCATGTGATTGGCCTACAGTAGAGCACAGTCAGGGGTTAGAGAGTGTTCTAAATGTAGGGATGAAAGCAAGAAGATATGACTAATTCTGGAGGAAAGCAAAGCCATAAATAACTAGAATAAAAATCTCTTGGTATCCATCCTGGGAAGTTTTGGCAATTAACTGTGGGTTCCACTTAGTGAGAATCCTGTGTCAGAGACTTAAACTCAAAACACAAGGGTTATTGATTAATACAAAAAGCACTCAACAGTTGCTCTCTAACCTTTCTGCAACAAACAAACAAACAAAAACCTTACCTGTACCTCTCCCTGAAAATCCTACCAATTTCTAGAATATTATCTTGGGCAGGTTAAAATCCGTTTCAGTGATCATGCTGCTGCTTTCATTTTTTATTTATTTCGTTTATTTTTATTTTTTAATTTTTTATTAACATATAATGTATTATTTGTTTCAGAGGTTCAGGTCTGTGCTTGATCAGTTTTACACAATTCACAGCACTCACCATAACACATAGCTTCCCCAGGGCCCATCACCCAGCCACCCCATCTCTCCCACCCCCACCATTCCAGTGACCCTCAGTTTGTTTCCTGAGATTGAGAGTCTCTTATGGTTTGTCTCCTTCTCTGGTTTCGAGATCATGCTGCTTCTGTACCTGGCTGACTATTAGTCATTCTCTTAATCTGCTCAATCCATGTCATCGGGTGCTTTTCCTTATAGCTTTTAAACTTTTACTTTTTGTCATTCAAGTCTAAGCTTGAGTATATTTTCTTCAGCAAATCCCATCCAAGTTGTCCAGTCAAAACTTCTCCCAACTGTACATTCTCTTACTCTGCTATATTTCCCTTCAGAGTATTTACTTGACTATTTTCTATCATCTCTCCCTCTAGAAAGTAAGACTCATAAGGACATGCATTGCTCTACCCTTGGAACCTAGAACAAAACAACATAGTAAAAACTCAAATTTTTTTGAAAAATGAATAAACAAAATCAAGAAATAAATAAAATAGTAACAGTTATATAGGCTCTGAAGTAGAAAATAGTGTGTGGTGTTGTGTTTAAAAACAACTTAACTGTGGGGGTGGTGAATAGGATTGTCAGAGAAAAGTCTGAAATAATAGCAAAGATTTTAAGAATAAGAGCTGCCTAGTTAAAGCCAGGGGAAACACATTCAACCACACGGGATAGGAAGGATAAGAAACAGACAGTGTGAAAGAGCTTGTTAAACCCTGAGAATTGTTGGAAGACCTTTGTGACTAGGGCGCTGTGAATGAAGAAGGGAGTGGCTCAAGATTAGGATGGAGAGATGAAGAAGAGGTTGGTTACAGAGGTTCTTACAGACAACGATGTAACATTTTACTATTATTTGTAGCGAAATAAAACTGCTGCAAAGTTTTAAGTGTGGGAGTGGCATGATATTTGTTTTATTTTTTTTTTTAAGATTTTATTTATTTATTTGACAGACAGAGATCACAAGTAGGTGGAGAGGCAGGCAGAGGGGGGGGGGGAAGCAGGCTCCCCACTGAGCAGAGAGCCCGATGCAGGACTCGATCCCAGGACCCTGAGATCATGACCTGGGCTGAAGGCAGAGGCCTAACCCACTGAGCCACCAGGCACCCCATGATATTTGTTTTTAATAAGGACTTGCTGTTTATTGGATACATGAGTGGAAGGAGAGAATATGATAGTAAAAGCAAGGATGAGCAGTTACATGGCTATTATGTTAGTCCAGGAAAGAGAGGATAATGACTGGTCTTGAGTTGGAGAAAATGATACATATTTGCAATTTACTTTCAGATATATGTGGGAACAAGAAGTCCTGTCAATTCCTGATATAAAGAAGTTTGGATGAGATAGGATTTATAGAGGAATAGCAGGAGTCATTTTGGATATATTAAATCTGAGGTGCCTATGAGATATGCCAGTGGAGATGTCTAGGCTCTAATAAACTTCATGTAATTGAACTTCTGAGATGATTTGGTTATATTCCCCACTGTACAAATGAATTTACTGAGATATAGAGAAGTTAATTTCCCCACACTCCATTAGCAGCAGCTGGCAAAGTGAAAGTTGCATTGTCTGCCTCTGTCTAAAACAGTGATTATGACTCATTAAGGTTAGCAGATCCTGGAAAAAGTCTGGTCCAGAAATATATACTTGGGAGTTGCACATGGTATTATGTGTTTGTTGGTATGACTACCTAGGAAGGAGAGAGAACTGAGACCTGACCAGTACCAACATGTAAAGCCTTATGAAGGAAGCAAAAGTCACTAACATTGTAAGACTAAGTACATAAGAGGGAAACAAGGAAAGAAATTTCATGGCAGCAAGGAACAGAGTACTACCAGGATAAAGGAATGGTGAATTCTTCTAAATTGTTGAGAATTCAGGTAAAATGTATACCAAAATGACCCACACATATTTATTTAAAAAGTGCATGACTAAGACTTTCAAAATATGTCTTCCCCAGAAAATCATCAGCCTCTTGTATTTCTTTACTTTTTAAAAACTATAATCAGGTGGGGGTATAAAAAATAAAGTATAAGCAAAAGTGAAATGGGAATAAGAAGAATTTGTAAGTCATGTAACTTTGGATAAGTCATTTGACTCTCTCTGAGGTCTCAAGTCTTTGCCATAAAATAAAGAAGTTAAATCTATTCTATTTCTTTTGTTAGATTCTTGAAAACCAAATATGTTGATGAGGTGTTAAAATGCTTTGATAACTCTTAAACCATTAAGAAATATGACTCCTCTATACATATAGTTCTCTATATATTTACATTTGCCCTTACCTTACTCCCCATTGAATAGCAACTGCAAAAACCATAATGTCTACTATTTCCTTAGTTCACTTGGGCCTAGTACTGTAGAATGCATTTTGCAGGGTTAAAACATGTAAATTCAGATGCTATTTTCCAGAACTTCATAAATTTTGTAATCACCATGAATATTAATAAAGTCAATATTTGCAGGTGGTTATTTTAGTCATCTTCTCACATCATTTTTTTCCACGGATGTAAATAACACTTTTCTATATTTTTAGTTACACATTTACTCCTGTTGTAATTCACAAGGAGTTACAGTAAATACAGTAAGGTTGTGAGCAATACTCCTAAAGTTGTAGGTTTTTTGGGTCCTACTCCACAGAGGCGATTTTATTTTTCATGATAAATGAGAAAGAATACCAGAGAATACCAGTTCTGAGTTTCCCTGTAGAAGACCATGTATGTAAATATCCTTGTTGCACTTCTATGCTGAACAACCACATTACAGGGGCTCATAGGTACTGAGACTTGAAAGATGAAAAATAACAATATAAGCCATAAGAACACTAAAACTTTTGAAGTTTAGTTGGACCGGCTAAGCACAATGCTTCTGGAGATATCAGCAAGAATACATCTGAAGATATAGTGCCAATATAGAAAATAATAGCCACCCATCAATGAAGACACAGGGCTAAATGTAAGCAATTGGTAATTGAGAGCAAAGAAAAAAAAACAAACACCAATATCCCTATAATACGTTAACTAATTCATTATAAATTTAAGCTTTACAATCAGTAGATTTTATCACAGGGTCAGAACCACATTTTCACAGTAGTCACGGCCTTTGGGGTCCTAGAATAACACAAGCAAATGCTGGTTTGGAATTTTTATACGTCAACTTGGTCTTTTGAGACCAAGTTCCAAAATGCTCATTCTGAACAAGGTTCATGAAAAAGAACACTATAAAACTCTTAGCTTCCTCTATTATGACGGTGGCCAGTCCTGTTTTCAATTCACTCCCCACATGGAAGAGATTCACATTCTGTGATGAAGAATGGGGAGAATGCCATCCAGAGAACCTCGGGAAAGTAGTTTGTTTTGTGATTTTTAACTTAGAGGTGTTTGTACTGAGTTCCTTCTATCTGCCCATAGATTTGTGATACTTCAATTATACAAGTCCTATAGAATTAAGGATTCACTGTAGTTTCCCACTGGGTGTTTACTTTGAATTTCCTCCTTCATCTTCAGATCAATGGGCTAGGCAGAAATCAAAATCACCGAGATATCTAATAACAGGTAAAGACAAATATTCTAAGACAAAATGGGTTTTAGCATCTACCACCAGTGAATATTATTTAATAGATAAGGAGTTCAGGCAACTAGAATCACAATGGAAGAAGCATTTATGTAGTAAAACTGGGATTTCTATAACCCCTCATGCTAACCAGGTCATAACAGGGAGCCAATTCAGAACAACTAAACCTTTAGTAATTCATGATTTAATTTTGAAATTTAAGAAATTTTTAAGTTACTTTGTTAAAAATTATATTCTCTTTTGTACCCTGGTGGTTGCCAGAGAGCCGTGGTTTCTCAAGGGCAGTGTCAAAGAAAAATTGTATCAAATGAAGTTAAACAGGCAAGGAAGAATTTATTTAAGACTATTGTAATAAGGGAGAGAGATTAAATTCAACTCCACTGAAATAAAAACAGAAAAGTTTTTAAACATTGGGGTGAGCAGAAGTGTACTAGAGGACATTACTGAGGAGCTATGTTCAATGTGACTAGACCATCTCTGTTTGCTAATTGACGACTGTCAAAATTAGTCTCCTACCTTCCCATAGAGACTAGGAGACAGTGGCCCAGTCTTTCCTGACCATCACTTTTCTGGGAGAATATTTACATCTCAAAGGGGTAGAAAAAGCATTGATAACTGCAAGTTTCCTAAAGTAAGTGCTGTAAGAAAAGGGAGGCCAGGGGTCTGTCATCAGCAGCCTATCTGTCTAAAGTTTGATTAAGCAGAGGTGAAGATTAAGGTTGCCTTGGCCAACATTTAGAGGACTGATGTCCTATACTGATGTTAGATACTGCTGAAGTAGTCTTTTATGATGTATGTACTTATAGCCTATGAGTTATTCTAAGCAACATGCAGAGACTTCTGGGAAAGCTGAATTAAGATTTATGAGCTTCTCAAATCTCTGTTCTACGGGCTTACCTCTCACCTGCTAAGACCTCACGCATTGTTTTGAAAGAACTCAGTTTTGCAGCTTGGGATCAACTGTGCTGTGCAGAGGCACAAATATTATTTGCCTCTTCTTCAGCCAGCAGGAAATCCCTGGAGAGGGTGTTGTAAGTAAAAAGGCTAGAGGTGATGTTGAAGGGAAAAGCAATTGCTTCTGACTGCTAATGTTTAATCTGTCCCCTACAGAAATGAAAGCGGCCTTTTATCTTTGAGTAGAATAAGGTGATTTAGAAGGGGAACAAGATGACACTGCAGTAGTTGATGCTGATGCCTTAGTAGTAAATTCAATTCAGTGCATGACTTATGCGAATTTCAAGACTGAGATAAACTTCACTAATGTAATGGCTTCTGGGGAATAAGTTCAGAATTTCTTTTAAGTCTCCTAAACTGTTGTTGCCTTGCCATTCTGGGTTACATTGTAGTGGCAATGTTTGATCTGAGGTATTTAATGACTGCTCATCATTTCTATCATCTTTATAGAAATTTGCTCCAGGCTAAAACCTGACTGGGGTTGAAGGGAGGTCATAAACTATTTTTTCCCCCATAGCTGAGAACTCCATAATTGAACACAAGACAAATTAATAATATATGTACTATAAATGCTTTAATAAATGTCTGTTTCATCATCAGTTTGCTTGTTCATTTTATTATTCAAATATTATGTCAATATTTATAAGGTCCACAAACTCCTAAATTCTATTAAATTTGTGTTGGATAACACAAAGATAACTATTCTGGGTGTTTACAGTAATTTAATTTCTATCTCCTGACAGTTATACTATATATTTTTGATTTTTTTTGAAGATTTTTTTTATTGATTTGACAGAGATAGTGAGAGAGAGAGTGCCCAAGAGGGGGGAAGGTCAGAGGGAGAAGCAGACTCTCCACTGAGCAGGGAGCAGATGCAGGACTGGATCCTGGGACTCCAGGATCATGACCTGAACCAATGGCAGTTGGTTAACCAACTGAGCCACCAAGGCATCCTATTCTTTTGATTTTAATATTATTTTTACAGTACCTTAATAGGAAATCTTTTGGAAAAAAACGCTTATAGCTCTAAATAGCAAAATGGTCTTAGAAAGTTTTTTCTTCATCAAAGTATAATTGATATACAATAAACTACATATATTTAAAATGTACAATTTGATTAGTCTTGACAAATGTATACAAACCTAAAACAATCACCACAATGAAGAAAATTAACATCATTTATCATTATTCCCATTTTTACTCTTGTTCTCCCCACTCCTACTCTGGAAGCAACCTCTAATCTGCTTTCTTTCATTATATATTAATTTGAACTTTCTAGAATTTTACATAAATAAATAAAATCATACAATGTGCACTTCTTTAGTAATTTTTTTTTTCTCAACATAGTTATTTTGAGATTCACCCTGTTTTATTAGGTATGAAGAGTTCATCCTCTTTTAATTGCTGAGAAGTATTGTATTTAATTGCTGAGAAGTATAGTTTATATATTCACCTGTTGATAGACATCTGGATTGTTTCCAGTTTTTAAATATCACACATGAAGCTG
The DNA here is from genome assembly GCF_902655055.1 of Lutra lutra. Lineage (NCBI taxonomy): Eukaryota > Metazoa > Chordata > Mammalia > Carnivora > Mustelidae > Lutra > Lutra lutra. The sequence goes on from NC_062279.1 coordinate 188,743,522, forward strand.
CTGCTATCGACACTTGTGGAAAAGTATTTAAAAGGTCATATGCTTTTTATTGGCAAAATACCTAGCACTATAATGGTTGGGTCATATGATCTATGTATGTTTAACTTTTTAAGAAATGGCTAAACTGTTTTCTGAAGTGGTTGTACCATTTTATACTCCTACCGGGTGGTGTATGAAAGTTCCAAGTCCTCTCCAACAATTGATACAGATGGACTTTTCAGCTTTAGTCATTGTAAAATAGGTGTTTGATAGTATCTCCTTATGGTTTTAATGTGCATTTTCTTATAGCTAATGATGATGAGCATCTTTTCATGAGTTTGCCATCCATATGTCTTCGTTATGAAGTATCTGTTTAAATCTATCATTTATTTTTATTTCGGATGCTTTGATTTGGTATTATTGAGTTTGGAGAATTCCTTATATGTTCTGGATACAGGCCTTTAATATTGTATTGATATACCAAGTCCTAATCTATGGCTTTTCTTTCCCTTTTCTAAACAATAACTTTTTAAGATATTGTCAATTTGTTCTTTTATGGGTGATACTTTTTGGGTCATTTCTAAGAAAATTTTTTGCTAGCCAAAAGTAATAAAAATTTTCTCCTAAGTTTTCTCTTAAAACTTTTGTAGTTTTATATTTTCTGTTTAGAATTAATCCATTTGAGTTTTTTTATGTCCTTTATGAATAAAGATTTTTTTTTTGCATATGAATATCCAGTTGTTCCAGCACCTTTGGTGAAAACATCATCTTTTCCCCACCATATTACCTTGGCATCTTTGTTGAAAAACAGTTGTCCTTGTACATGTGGCCTATTCCTAGGCTCCTTATTTTGTTCACGTGATTCATTTGTCTATCATATGATAATATTGTTAGGCAGAATTTTTCATTTAATATATTATAGTACTACAGTACTATAAATGTGTTTTCCTTATGATATTCTTAACATTTTCTTTTCTTTAGCTTACTTTATTGTAAGAATACAGTATACAGTATATAATACATATAACACATAAAATATGTGTATGGCTTTTGGTCAGTAGTCGTTAAGCCTTGGGGGAATGAAAAATTACATGTGGACTTTTGACTGCTTGGGAAATCAGTGCCTTTAGCCCTCACATTGTTTAAGGATCAATCATACTGCACTCTCTTGATTGCTGTAGTTTTATTGTAAAGCTTGAAGTCAGGTAGTATGACTATTCCACCTTTTTTTTTTTTTTCCTTCAAAATTGTTTTGGTTATTCTAGGTTTTAGCATTTTTATATAAATTTTAAAATTGGTCTGTGAATTTCTACAAAAAAAACCTGATAGGACTTTGTGACTACACAGAATCTAAAGATCAATATAGGGATAATTGACAACTTAACATCATTGGGTCTTCCAATCCATGGACAAAGTGTATTTTAGGTTTTAGTATTTTTTTTATTTCCAATGTTGAGCACTTATGCATTTTGTCAAATTTATCCTTTAGCATTTTTATATTTTTGATGCTATTGTAAATAATACAGTTTAAAAAATTTTTAGTTTCCAATTGTTCATTGCTAGTTTACAAAAGGATAATTGATTCTTACATGTTAATGCATTCTGCAACTTTGATAGATTCTCTTTTTTCTAGTCAATATTTTTTAGTAAATTCCAGTGAATTTTCTACATAGAAAATCATGTTGTCTGTGAATAAAGAAATTTTTTACTTCTATTTTTCTGATCTGGGTGCTTTTTGATATTATTATTTTGTTACTTATTTTCCTTTAACTTACTGGTTGTAAGTTTCTATGTAATATTAAATAGAACTGGTGAGAGTAGATATACTTTTTTGGTTCCTGATCTTCAGGAGAAAGCATTTGCTATTTCATCATTTTGTAAGATATTAACTATAGGTTTTTGTGATGTCTTTCACCATTTTCCTTCCTTGTTTGCAAATTTATTTTTTAATCAAGAAGAAATGTTAGAGTTTGTTAAACACCTTTCTATTGGTATGTTTCTAGCGTTTTCCTTTTTTCAGTTTTTAATGTGAGGAAATACATGCATTGATTTTCAAATGTTAGAATAACCTTGCATTTCTAGGATAAATCCCAATTGTTCATCATATTTTTTGTTTGTGTTTTTTCATCTATGTTTGTAAGAGATTGATTCATAGTTTTCTTTTATTTTTATCTCGTCTGCTTTTGTAATCAGAGTACTTCTGGCTTTATAGAATGAATTTTTTTTTTTTAAGATTTTATTTATTTATTTGACAGAGAGAGATCACAAGTAGGCAGAGAGGCAGGCAGAGAGAGAGAAAGAGGAGGAAGCAGGCTCCCTGCAGAGCAGAGAGCCCGATGCGGGGCTCGATCCCAGGACCCTGGGATCATGACCTGAGCCGAAGGCAGAGGCTTTAACCCACTGAGCCACCCAGGCGCCCCTATAGAATGAATTTTAAAGTATTCTTTTCTTTTCGATTTTCTGAAATAGCTGTATTGGTATTATAGTTTTCTCTAAATGTTCACTTCTTCACATTTATTAGTGAAATCATCTGGACCTAGAGTTTTCTTTTTTGGAAGGTTTTAATCTACAGATTCCATGTTTTCAATAGATAAAGCCTATTCCAGCTATCTGTTCTTCTTGAGCAAACTTTGTGATAAAGTTTCTTAATGAATTGGTACATCTATGTTGTCTAATTTTTGGTGTGAGTTTGCTCACAACATTGCCTTGTTATCCTTTCAATATCTGGGGAATCTGTACTAAAGATGTGTCTCTCTCTTCCTAATATTTGTAACTTGTGTCTTTTTCTTTCCTTTGTGGCTTATTAGCTATCACTGATTATTTTAGTGGTTACCTTGTGGTTTATGATATATATTTTACACATATCATAATTTAACTTTAGGTGATACTATACCATGAGTAGCATATAATCTTACACTGTAGTAATACATTTACAATAATAAATCTCCTTTCCTGATCTTTCTGCTATTGTTTTCATGTTTTTTTTTTTTTAATGATTTTATTTATTTAATTGACAGAGGTCGCAAGTAGGCAGAGAGGCAGGCAGAGAGAGAGGGGGAAGCAGGCTCCCGACCGAGCTGAGAACCTGATGCAGGGCTCGATCCCAGGACCCTGGAATCACGACCTGAGCCGAAGGCAGGGGCTTAACCCACTGAGCCACCCAGGCACCCCTGTTTTCATGTTTTTTTTATATAAATTGTGCACTACATGAATATTTTTATTTAAGCAGCCAATTATTTTTTTTTCTAACATCACAGAAAATTTTTATTGTTGTATTGTATAAATATCCATGCATATATAATTCTATAATGTAAGCTTTGTGATTATAAATTAACACATCAATAAATGTTTACTCAATTCTCAAGATCCTGAATTTTTTAATCAATCATATCAAACAACTCAAATTTAAATTCAGCTTTTTCAAATAAAATGTCACAAATTTGATGACCGAATTAAAGTCACACGAAAGTGATAGAACCAAATATATGTTTTAAATGTAGCAGAACAGTTGACCTTTGAAATAAAATTTTTTTCCATCTTTTCTCTGGCTGTTAAGAGAAATCTGGAGAGAGAAAGTAACTCATTTGTTGGAGACCTTGGTAAACAACAGCAGTATTTACATGATTCTCCATATAAGCCTTAAAAAAACAGAACACATAGCCAAATTACCTGCCTAAATTTCAGGATGCACATAATTCACAATTTTTACAGCCTCTGTTTAAAAGATTGTTAGGTTATAGGGGCACCTGGGTGGTTCGGTCATTAAGCACCTGTCTTCGCAGCCAATTATTTTTAAAAGAGATTTAAGTAATAACAAAATACCTTACACACTTACAACCTTTAATATTTTTTGTGGCTTCATTTTTTGGTGTGTAGATACATATTTCCATTTGGTATACTTTTCTTCTTCTTGAATAATTTCTTTAATATTTCTTGAAGTATGGTGATGAATTTTTTGTGTATGTTTGAAATACTCCTCATTTCACCTTCTTTTTTTAAAGGCATTTTCTCCTGGTATCTATTCTGGGTTAAGTTTTTCTTTCTGTGCTCTATGATATTGCTGTACTGCCTCTAACTTGCATTTTTTTTCCAATGAGAAATCTTCTGTCCTCTTATCTTAGTTCTTCTCCTGTTTTCTACACTGAGTGAATTTAAGGTTTTATCCTAATCACTGGTGTTATAGTTTTCTTTATTTTTCTTATGCTTGGAGTTCAGTGACCTATAAGGAATTTATAGCTTTAATCAAATTTGGAAAATGTCCAGTCATTTTCCCTTCCATTATTATTATTATTTTTTTTTTATCTTGCCCCTTCTGTGTTCTCTTCTTAATGGCTTCTGTTTTGTGTACATTGAGATACTTCAAGTTTCCCCACAGTTCACTTATTCTTTGCTCTTTATTTTTTTTTTAAGATTTTTTATTTACTCCTTTGAGAGAGAGAGAGAGAGAGAGAATGTGAGCAGGGGGGAGGGGCGGAGGGAAAGGGAGAAGCAGACTCCCTGCTGAGCAGGGTACCTGAAGCAGGGCTAGATTCTAGGACCTTAAGATCATGATCTGAGCTGAAGGCAGACATTTAACTGACTGAGTCACCCAGGTGCCCCTCTTTCTTTTTTTAAGTTTCATATACTTATTTTTATTGATTACCACATATTTTATTTTTACTTTCTATTGTTTAGTCTTTAAGTTCACTAATCTTATCTTCTATACTATCTATTCTCCCTTTTATTTCATCTTGATATTTTTTTTATCACAAATATTAGAGTTTTTATCTCTAGAATTTTTTTTTAAGATTTTATTTATTTATTTGAAAGAGAGAGAGATCAGGAGCAGGGGGGAAAGGTGGAGGGATAAGCAGACTCCCCACTGAGCAGAGAGCATGATATAGGACTCGATCTCAGGACCCTGGGATCATGACCTGAGCTGTAGGTCAATGCTTAACTGACTGAACCACCCACGTATCCTAATCTCTAGAATTTCTATTGGGATGATTTTTTAAACATATTTTGTGTGTTTACTTAGCACTTGAGGTTATGCAACATAGTTATAGCAACTGTTTTAGTGTTCTTTTCTGCTAATTTGAAGATCTGTATCAATCCATTGTAATTTAAGATTGATGGACTTCTTTCCTCACTATGCATCAGATTTTCCTGCTTCTTTCTAATGCCCAGTAATTTACTAGATTCAAGACACTGTGGATTTTAACTGCTTTTTGTGCTAAATATTATTGTATTTCTATATTGTTAAGCATTATACTAAGACACAATAAAATTACTTGGAAGCTGTTTGACCCTTTCACGGCTTCCTATTAAGATGTATTAGGTGGGACCAGACCAGTGCCCAGTCTAGACTATTTATTCCCCACTAACTACAGAAGGCTATTTTATGTAATCTTCTCAATGTCCCATGAATCTTGAGGTAAGGTTGTCTGTTCTGGCTAGTGAGAACACAGGTAATGGTGGGCTCTACCTGGGTTCCCTTTGCCTGTGTTTTGGCTGGAAACCCTTAAAGGAAATAGCTGTGGGAAATCACAGGGATCACGTTGTTTGCTTCCTGGTCTCAGTGATTACTGTCCTTTGTTTCCTGATGTACATTTGTTCTTATAAACTATTGTGTTATATATTTTGTACAGTTTTGGTTGTTTTAGGAAGGAGGAGAAAAATCTGATCTTTTATTTCATCTGGGCTAAAAGCCAAAAATGTGTTTTTTTGTTTTGTTTTGTTTTTTTGTTTTTAAGATGATTTTTATCACATTATTTTACAAAATACCCTAGCTTGAGTTCATTCCCCTGGTTCACATAGATTCAAAGATTTCTTTCCTCCTAATTTGCAATAAAATTAACAGTTTCAGGTTGGAAGTGATTTACTCACTGAGTGGTACTATACTGTGAGATGGCATTCTACGTTGTTTTTAGGAAGTTTATTTTTAGTGTCAAGCTGGGGAGAAAAAAAAAATCCTGATTGTGAACAGGATGTCTTAAAATGAATTTGGTCAGAGCTCTTTTCATAGCTTCAGTAAGTCTCCTTTTGCCATTGCTAAACTAAAAATTAACTTCTCTTGAAGATGGCCTCTCTCTAATGGATGATTTTTATCTTATATCACCAATTTCTGCTAAAATATAAACTGATTAAGTTGGCTGCTAATTGATGCCTCAAATCCAATGTTCCTGGGCAAAAAAAAAAAAAAAAAAAAATTCTTAACAACTTGTCACTAGAATTAGTCACCTGGAAGAAATTTTTCTCCTTTGGAAAAATACATTTATAGGAAACCTGTGGATGGAGAATAAGAAAATAAATGCATAAATTTGCAGAAAGCAAGTAATCAAAACAATTGGTTCTAAGAATAAATGAATAATAATTTTAGGGGTGGGTAAAAAAAAAGATGAAAATGACTAGAGTGGGTCAACACAGGAGAAAGAAGTTGAATTAACGTGGTAAGGGTCTGAAAACTGAAGGAGGAGAGATAACTTAGAACTTTTAAAAACATAATGAATGACATTTCTATGTTGGTAAAACCCCTACAGTGTTAAATGTGTGTTATCTCTCCAGATCCTCAGAAAAATCTGATTGTGTCCAGAGTTCTCAATCTTATGAAGCAGACTAAGTCTCCTAAGGGAAAATGTTTTGATAAACTAGTACTTGTTATATGACATTGCAAGATTTGACTGGTTCTATTCCCAAGAGGTAATTTATATAAATAACAAAAAGTAGATGCAGTGGAAGTATGGGATAATCACATATCTTTATTTTGCTCAGTGCCAGGATGACATTCGCTCTATGCTTGGTCTATGAAGTATTTACTTTACAGAATAGAAGAAGCTCTCTTCTAAACATTCCCCAATGTGTTAGTTATCTACTGCTGTGAAACACATCATCTCCAAATCTACTAGGTAAAACAATAAATTCAATTTCCTGTGGGTCAGGAATCAGGCTTATGTAATGTGGATGCCTTGACCCCAAGCTCTCTCACAAGGCTGCAATCATCTGGGGCTGTGGTATCATCTGAAAGTTTGAATAAGAGAACATTCACTTCTAAGCTCACTCAAGTCATTTTTGAAGAGACACAATTTTTCATGGGCTCTGGAACTGACATTTTCAGCTTCTCCCTTGGTTGTTGGCAAGAGACCTCTTTTAGTTTCTCATTTAGTAGATTCTTCATAGGGTAGATTACAACATGGAAGTTGGTTTTTCTCAGAGCAAGAGAGGACAATCGTATGGAAATAAGTCTTTTTGTAATCTAATTTCAAAAGTGAATAATTTATTTTTTTCTGTATTTTATTTGTTGAAAGTCACTATCTCCAACTTACATTCAAGGATAGGGTATTACCTATGTTGTGAACACAAGGAAGCAGGGATCCTTGTGTACCATCTTAGAGACTATATACCGCACCCAAGGAAAGCAAAATATGGTAATTATTGCTCTTCTTTGTCAGTTAAGGTAAATTTACTAATTAACTCAGAGCCTAGAAGATGGATATCTCCACTTAACGTTGATTGAGAAGACCTTTAAAACTCTTTGATATCATTTGATTGTTAGTGTATGATTAAGTTAACTGCAACTTCAAAAATACATGTTTTTAATTATAGGACTAGCTCACTTGTGATTAAATTCTTTTGTTGAAGATCATGTGCATGTAAGTGTGGTAATTCTCCTCTTTCGTAGTTTTCCTTTCAGTTGTTGGTAATATGTCAAAAATTTTAATATGCAGGGAATTACACTTTATGATTGTATCCACACGGTGATGAAGAATCAGCACCTATAAGATGGAAATATTTTCTGTCAAGTTAATTATTTCAACAGAAGTTGAAACACGGAACCAAGCACGATTGACCAAAGTTACCCACGCCCCTCACTACTTTTTTATCCAAAGGAATAAATAGGCATTGCTGCATTTTCTTACATATTCTTGCCATTTTGATTGAAATATCTAAGGGCAGGGTACCTGTCATCTGTGTCCTATAAGTCTCAATATATACTAGAGTCAATTTGCTCTTCTTTCTAACATCATATTTCTGTTGATAACATTGACATGTTTAGATTTCTTCCCATGGCTGCTTCTAGAATTTAGCTTACTGTATTTATTTGCCTATATTAAATTATATAATTTCTTTCCCATCTTTCCATCTATCTAATATAGTATAAACCTTAAAAACAATAAATATAATTAAACAATGTATATATAACATAAGAGAGTATTCTATAATGTTAGTAGTGCTTATCCCTGGGTTATGAAGATCTTGATAATTTTTAATTTCTCCAGTTCTTTGTATTTTTTCAACTTCTTAACCAATGAATATGTTTTCTTTTATAATGAAAAATGTTTTCTTTGCTAAATATCACCTTTGTTTGCTGTTTCATTTTATGTGTCTCAATGTATTCTAAGTCTAAATCTTTCTGACAATCTTCTCTCAGATCCACAAAATCCTGTTGTTTTTATCCTACAGTATGACTTTTATTCATCTTCTATACAAGCTTATTTCATACCTGATCTACTCACTGACCAACTTGGCATTTATATTATTTGATTTGACTACATTTCTTCTTAGTTTCAAATAGAAAGATTATTTTTTAGAATGAAATAATTGGATTGTTAATTTTCAACAATTTCAGTTCTTAAATACCTTTACACATTTTGATAGTAATTTCCATCAATACCAGCAGCTCACTATGACAATACTCCAAACTAGGGATAATATAGTCTGCATATATAGTGTTTAGCTGAGTCTGTGTGTGTGTGTTTGTATGTTGTGTCTGTGTTTGTGAATTATTAGAAAAAAAAAACCTCACAAGTAATCAAGATAAACTTCCATACAACCCTCATTGAGATTGCTCCTTAAAAATTCCCATCCATCTGAGACATTTAATTTTCCAGATCTTAACTGTGGAACACAATGTGGAGTGATGGAAATAGTCCTGGAGTTGTTTTCAGATGACCTAGGTTCAAGACCTTGCTCAGTCACTTACAAGTCTTATGACACAGGCAGCCAATTAGCCTTTTTTGCTTCCCTTCCCTAATTTTAAAATAGAGATAAAATACCTCATAGAGAGGTTGCCAGGATAAAATGAGTTAATACAAAAGCTCTTTGTAGATTAAAAAAAGGTTATATAATCAAAGGCATGGTTATTACTATTATTTTCTTTTAACTTTGAAGTGTGCTTGCTTAACACTCAAGACCTCTTTCCTGACTGTGCTCGATCTCTCAGCCCATTCATTATTTTGAAATCCAATGTTACAGGCTCATTTTCAGGCTTTTTCACATTACCAGTTAGTTCCAATTGGTTCTTTCATAATCGTCAGGTCACTTTGGGAGTAATGTAGGTAACGGCATCCCTCGAAAATGTGACAAGCATAACTTTTAAAGGTCATTAAGTACCTCCATAAATCCATTGCACTGTCCTAGACACAGACAAATTATTAAATATATTGTGATATTTAATAGGAATAGACAGAAAAGGAATATAGAAAACACAAAGTGAAGACAGCATTAATATTAAATGGAGTTGATAAAAAATAGGTCAGGTACAATCAGGTTATTTAATATAAATATAAAATGACCAGAATGATTTCTTTGAAAACTTACTACATTACATGACACTCAATTTTTAAAAATTCTTCACTGGCTTCCATTGCATGTAGAATCAAGTTCCAACTCCCAGACTTTTTAAAATTAATCTGTGTGTGTGTGTGTGTGTGTGTGTGTGTGAATATTTTATGAGTTCCCTCCCTTTAGATATTCTTATGATTAGGAAAGATATTTTATAGTTTATATCATACTTGGATTGAATAAACATTCAATGAATACATTTTTTAATTAATGAAATCAAGCTAATAATGAGCCACTGGAATTTTAGACATGTTTAAAAAAATTCTTATTTTTATCCTTTTCAATATAGCTCACTAATAAAAAATAATTAAGTCTATCAGTGTTCAAATGTTCAAATCAAATTAGATAATGAAAATGAAATTAATTAATAAAAGTATTTATTTGGTGGAATATATATGTATATTTAGGTATATATGGATGTACTTATATGTATATATAAATTATATGTATATGTCTTTAGCAATGAATTTAAAATTATTTTTAGGGTCTAGTGTCTAACAATTTTTCCATTCATTCTTGTTTCTTCATTTCTATTTTTTCTGTTGTCTTCCTTCCAAATAACATAACTTCATAATAATTGTAAAAATTTCCCAATTGGGAATTTTAGAAATTTAGTTTTGATATTGTCCTACTTATGGATAAATGCAAGAAGCTGTTTCTTATCCTTACTTTGTAGGTGGTTTTTCTTAATCAGTAGAATTCTGAATGAGTAAGTGTTGCAATAGAAGCGGAGTTTTCAGGAATTGTGATAATATGACAACCTACTTTGATCAGGTCCCATGTTGTTGATTTATTTTTTTAAAGATTTATTTATTTATTTTAGGGAGGATGTGGGTGAGAGGCAGAGGGAAAAGGAGAAACTCTGAGTGTGAAGCCCTGCCCAGGGCTGGATCTCACTCAGGACCCTGGGATCATGACCTGAGCCAAAACCAAGAGGACAACACTTAATGGACTGTGCCATCCAGTCACCCCAGGTCATATGTTGTTTAATGAATATGTGTAAAGAGCTTTGCACTGGCCTGTCTACGCTCTTTTGTTAATAAAGATGCCTAGGAAACCAAGTGAAGCTAATGAATGTTACATTTATTAGTTTCTATTTCTAAACAATCAGCTAAGTAGAAGAAATTCAGGGATAAGACTTAAGGAAAACATACAAATATAACAAAGCAAGACTAAATAATAAACACTTACAAGTGAAAGAACTTAAGGAGTTAAAAATAATTAAAGGCAACAAATCTTAAGGATGTGACTTTTTACTCAGGGTTTGAGTCCAAGAATATTTTCTAATCTATTTTAATGATGATTGAACCATGTTTTCAAAAATATCCCAAGCTCTTCTTAAATAAGCAACCTCAATTTTAATGTGGTTTCTAATTCATCGACTAATTAAGAGGAAATATTGATATAATAAAACCAAAAAGCCCATATCATTCTTAGTTATTTCCCATCATATGTGTATATTTTAAATGCAATAGGTGAGAAAGTATTATAAACATTATAAATATAATTGTTATTTGGACCTGCCACAATAACTATAATATCTTTAGATTCACTCTTAAATTAGCCATTTGTGAAAGATGTAGTGAATGGTTCTCACAAGATGAAATATTTCTAAAGGTATACAATTTGGAGAAAATATTTATTTTTGCTTCTATTTTTCATCTCCTTTTCTCTTGTGCCAAAGTTACCAAATATGTTAAAATCTAATCTTCCCTGGCTCTTGTTTTAAAGCCAACTAAACTCTTCCCTATTTTAAAAGACTAACAATGTCCCAGATAGATTTATTATTGGTTCAGTGTAGAGCATCACTCTATGTGCCATGTTCAACACTCCCAAGTTCAATTTATTTCCTCACCTCAGGGTAACCTCAGATCTTAGATTAATGTCATTTGATAACAGAGTGCAATTCTGCATGACATATTTTCAGTTGCCAAAGACAATGCTTTGATGAAAGCCTTTAATGTAGAGTAAATCTCTTATGCCATAAAACAAATGGCCTGGTACACTTTTGCAACCATAATGAGCACTGTTCAGGGGTAAAAACATCACAGAATTTTTTAAAGACAATGAAAGTATACCAGTGGTAGTGTTTTCTTCCATACCCAGACCATTAGAATTACTCCAACTGGTTCCCACAGAAGGGAGTTACCAGGGACTAGGTGCAAATGATGTGCAGGTGCAGACAATTTGCCCAATTCTTCAGTCCCCAGTGTTGTGAGGATATGGGGGAGAGGAGGAGGAGGACTCTACATAAATAGAAGGCAGATTCTCCTTCTGAGGATTAAAAAATCCCCATAATCTACACCATTAAATTAGAGCACTTTTAAATTTAGAACTGATTATGACTGAGAAACCAATATTCCTTAACTCTGAAAGTTGTTCATCAAAATTAAATTGCAAACCACTAAAATGCTGATTTTTCTACTGCAGAACAATTTAGAATGTTTTTATACTGGCATGTTACAAGTGATGTTCAAACGATCAAGAAAACTGATTAAATATAGTTCGCTCTGATTTCATAGTCATGGCAGTGCTCTGTGGAATTTTGGGTAGTTTTTTTTTTTTTAAAGAAGAGATATGGTCATTTTCCTCAAATAGTACAAAACAAAGCAGCAATAGTTTAATCCAAATGAAGTCTATTTCATTTTTTTTTAAGATTTTATTTATTTGACAGAGAGAGAGAGACAGCAAGAGAGGCAACACAAGCAAGGGGAGCGCAAGAGGGAGAAGCAGGCTTGCCACAGAGGGGAAGCCTGATGTGGAGCTCCATCCCAGGACTCTGGGATCATAACCTGAGCAGAAGACAGCTGCTTAATGACTGAGCCATCCAGGTGCCCCCAAAGGAAGTCTATTTCAAATCCTAAGAACATACCGTCTGTGTTAGTGATATGCATCTAATTCAAGGTTTTATTAGTAGAACCTAACACAGTGCTGGACAAGAGCAGATGTACAGTATCAGTGTTTAGATCAACATATATTGCTTTATTTCTGGAAAGAATTCTGAATGACTTTTTTTCTCATTAAATATTATTGTGGTAACACTATTAAATTTCTTGGAATTCAGGGATTAAACTTCCCTCAAGTGGCTTATTAGCATGCAAAAAATGTCATATAAGTTGTTACACAAATCACCATGTTATTAAAGGTGTTTAGTAAATAGAAAATATGATCTAAACTTGGATTGAACCTTTAGTGAATATGTATGCATGTGTCTATATTTATATCAATAAGTCACTTAATCACTTAGTGAATATCACTTAATGAATACTTACTCATATTTAACAAGTACTTATTATTTGTCAGGCACTATTATAAGTGTGATTTGTTAATTCATTGACTGCTTACAACAGCTGCATGAGGTAATTGTCATTATTCTCATCACCCCAGTTCTCTAGATGAAAAATCCAATGTATAAAGAGGTTATTTTGCTAAGATCAGAAAGCTAGGCAATTGCAGCATCAGAATTAGACCATCTGTCTTTAAAGTCTATTCACTTAGCCTCTTTCTTTGATGTCTTTTGTTAGGCCTTACTGTAAATTTTCTGATGGCACATGATTATGGAGGCACCCGGTAACTGACCTACACACACTGGTGTGTTAATTGACTTGTTCGTACAGATGGTTGTCACACTCCTTCCCATTTTAATATGCTCCCAACATTACCACAGTATTCTGCTTCATTTTAATGCACTTCACAAGAGCCTATGAATTGCAGATTAATCATATTGATATTCGTTCTGTTTCTTTTTTTACCATAAGTACCCCTGAATGAGTTGAAAGGAAACGATCAATAATATGCAATAGCCTTCCCTTTCTTGCTAATTTAAATTAGATGACTGAAGCAATAGGAATTTCAATGGGGGAACACAGGATATGCGTGCAAATAGGGGAGATATTAGTGGGATATTAAATACCCCATGACCAATCTAGCAGAAATTCTTATGTTCCATTATTTTTTTTTTTAAAATCCAGAATCCTTTTAGATGGGTTATTTCGGTTGCTTCCTCCATGCCTCCACTCTTACTCCCATAGTCCACTCTCCACATAATTAAGTAACTGAGGAATTAAAAAAAAAAAGAAATCAGTCGATATCACTATTCTTCTGCGGATCTCTACCTCACTCAGATTAAAACCAGGAGATGTTCAATGGAGTGGGTAGTGCTATAAGAACTCTTCCTGTACTTCTTGTGTGAAAGGAACTTTTTCACCATCGTTGATCCCTACCACCAGTCCCCTCATTCATTAAGCTCCAGGAACTCCGCCCTCTTGGTGGTTTGGTTCAGTGAACACAGAAAATCCAAGTCACTTTTCTGCCTCTTTCAGGCAGTTTGCCAGGTAGCTCCACTGCTTCCTTCAGGTTTGTGCAAATGTTACCTGACCAGAGAGGCTTTCACTAAGTATTCCTACAAAACAGCAAAATCTACTGGGACTCTTACACTCACTGCCCTCCTCCTCTCTGCTTTACTTTCGTTTGTTATACTTATCACATCACTTAATGTATTGCTTGTAATACTTGTTATTGTCTCTCTCCTCCCTGGAATGTGATGTGTACAAGGGGGAAGGGCTTTGTCAGTTCTGGGCACTGCTGTATCTATCATCAGTACCTGGCTCCTGGTAGGCACTCAAAAGATATTGCGTTAATATATGGAGTAATGAGGGAAGAGGAATAGAATAGGAATGGTAGAGAAAATGAAAGAAAGATACCACAGGTAAATATCAACTCCTCTTTCCTGGGATCTGTTTGATATCAGTAAAAGAAAGTGGAGAAACCCGTATTTACTCTCTCTTTTCTGTATAATGCCAGAATTGTAGACCAAGTTTGAAAATTCCGATTCATTGTTAACTTTGTATTTCTACCTGTTCATAAATTAGGTGTCTTTTTTGGTGTCTTTGCTAATTTACTGCTCTATTTATACTACCATTTTATAACCTATCTTCTCTTCCATTTTTTTTTGCATTAGGGCTACATAAGGAGAAACAGTGAAACAGGAGGTACTTTTTAATCACAGGTAACTTCCTCTCTCTGTAACTTTCCCTGGTATTTCTCTCCTTTGCCACTAATCTTCATTTCACTGACTCTTTACTGGGATTTTCTCCCAGGTCTTCTCCACAAATCAGTCAATGTGGAACTAGATCATTTACACTTTAATGTGAAATTTAATCAACACCTCTTTTCTCTCAGATGTGATTTCATTTAAAGACTTATAGTCATCTCTGGTATCCTTTTTAAAATTTCTCTAGCACTTGGCTGGCTTGGTCGGAAGAGCATGTGATTCTTGATCTCCGGGTCATGAGTTCAAGCTCAATGTTGGGTGTAGAGATACCCCCCCCCCCAAAAAAAAAGCAACTTAAAATAATTCTTTCTAGGATGCCTGGGTGGCTTAGTTAGTTAAGCATCTGACTCTTGATTTCTGCACAGGTCATAATCTCAAGGTTGTGACATCAAACTCCATGTAAGGTGTGGAGCCTGCTTCAGATTCTGTCTCTCTTGCTCTCACTCTGCCCCTCCACCTCCCACTCCTGCATCTGTGTTCTCACTGTCACTTTAAAAAGAAAAAAAAATACTTTAAAATATTTCTCTAAACTGCATGTATTCAGATACTTTCCCATGTGTCTATATCATAGGTCTTACAAGAGTGATACACACAAACACTCAAAACATAGCTCTCCCATACTAGAATCTGCAAGTCTCCTGAGAGCAGGATATTTTCTCTTTCACTTTTAAATCACACATTTTGTGGGATCCAAACAGATTAAATATTTTTATAAATTTTTGTTGAATGCATATGTATGTGAATGAATAAAATAGAATTTCTAGTGTAATGAACAGTAGAAAACTACTTTTTTAAAAATAACATTATGGCCATGGATTTTTGTTTACTCTTTTATGTTTATTTTTATTTTCTTGTTGTTCGTTTGGCTTTATAGACATTTGTAGCTCATTTATTTAGACCAAGTTGAACATTCAGTTCTTGTAACACATCCAGGAGGAGTGTCTTATTGACATAGAATATATCCAAATATCATATATGTTGTTCTTTTATAGCATATTTATGTGATACTATGGGGAAGAGACCCTTGTTCAAGTTTGTAGTTTATTATGCAGAGAAAAAATAGGATGGAGTGTTTTCCCTGTGTCATATACCCTTGAATATTTTAAAACAAATGGCCTCTTTCTTACTTGTTAAGGACTGTGGAAAATATGTCAGCTTATTTTAGCAAGAGTCCTGGTAGATGAGATTCTGCACTGCTGATATGAAGTTGCTCTGAATTGCATCCGTAGACGACATACATTCCTTATCTTACTAAATTCATCATTAAAATTTTATAGATTTAGTTCTCTTTCCAAGGAAATCTTCTGAATACATTCTAAAGAGTTAGAGTTTTGATTGTTATATTAAATCATCCAGCATCAATCACACACACAAAAGATCCAACTCATGTTCATTAGATAATAGGAGGAAAATTATAGTCAAGAGATAATTTTTAAGAAAAAAAGAAACAAAAAATCACATTTAATAGAAGGACAGATGGTTTGCTTGAGTAAGCATTTGTTAAAACATGTAGAACTATTTGAATATACTTGCAAATTGCAGAATGGTTTGCTAGAGGAAAAAACAAAAACAAAAACAAAAAACAAAACAAAAAAACAATGATGATGACTTTAAGACCTACCAGCCATAAATGTTTTCAACCATTTGATTTGGTAATGGATGTACTGGGTACTGTACTGGTACTGATGACTGGTTACTGGTTATATTTCTGTTTATAATGGGCTACTTATTTTGAAAAGGAAAAAGAAGAGAGTGAGATATAAATATAAAGTTTGACCATTGATTTGGAACTCTTCAGAAGCTAATTGAAGAGCATCTATAGTAGTCACTTCAGGCTAATCTGGTTGACATCTCCTGTCTGGAGACATGGAAGACTACCCTTCCCAGTCTAGATGTAGTTGGGTAAGTCATATGACTCACTGTGATCCACAAAAGTGAGTAGAAAGGATAGGTATTACATTACGAATCACCCTTCAGCAACCTTCTATCTTTTTCAAAGCCATGCTTTGTGTTGAAGAAATCATAATATAAAAACTATGTAGATCTTCCAAGACACCACTTAGTAAAAAATGGCCCTGAAAAGTTATTGAACCTCATCGGATTTTGCATAAGCAAAACTTAGGATTTGTTTTCTAAAACCATTGATACATTAGTATAATTTATTATTTCATTATAACCTCCTATGCATATAAATGGCAATTATGTTCATTTTATCTGTCCTGAATTTCAGTATGTTGATTTGGATATTTGGATACATGTCCTGTGATGTACAACTATTGAACGCCCCAGCATATCCTTACTGAGTCACGTAATGTTTATTGAGTTCCTATTCTATAATGACAGTTTTATTTGGCACTAAGAAAACAGAATTCCATAAAACACAACAATCTAATAATAGAGAAATATTATAAATGAGTAGTTAAAATTCTGAGATAGCAGTAGTAATGCCAGCACTCTATTAAGAGAAATGAAGAGCTAAAGAATATGCGAAAGATAGTACCTAACCGATTCAGAAAAAAGATCACAGAAGAAATCCTGGAGATATACAATGTATCTCCAAGACTAAGAAGGAAGTTCTAGTGTATCAAGGAGAAGGGCTCTGAATTCAGAGGGCAGAAATGGCATGCTCAGTTGTACCGAGCACACATTTTATAGATAACTAATAGTCAAGAACAAGTAGAGATAAGAGGTGGGATAATGGTATCATTAATGTAGCTTAGATACATTCTGACGACAGTTAAGAACCACTGACAGATTTTTAAGTTGGGCAAGAACATGACAATGTTTGTTTTTAAAATATTTTGGAAACCATGTGGAAGATGGACACAAGAGGAAGGACTTGTAGGCAGGAAGATTAATTTGGTTATTGAAATAATAAAGATGAGACTAATTCACATCTTTGTAGCAGGGGCAGTGCACATGGAGAGAATATGGTAATTTTTAGGGTCACTTGGGGGGAGGATAGCTTGTTACATTGTAGGATGCCAATGTTAGAGGAGAAAGGTGACATGGAGATTATAGTGAAGCTTCCAGTTTATATGATTGGGAAGAAAATAATGCCATTTATATCACGAGGTTCAAAAAAAGAAATGTGGTAGGCAGAATAATGGCCTCCAAAGATATTTATGTCCTAATTTATGGAACATGTAAATGTTACCTTATATAGGAAAGAATTTGCAGGTCTGATTAAGTTCAGGATCATGAGATGGGGAAATCATCCTGGATTATCTAGGTAGACTTTAAGTGAAGTCACGAGCATTCTTTCAAGGTAGGGAAAAAAGAAATCAGAAAGAAGAAGAGAAGGCAATGTATCCACAGAGGCAAGATTGGATTGATGTAATCATAACCAGCATGGTTAAGATACCAGCAGAATCTAGAAGCTGGAAGCAGGAGGAGGCAAGAAAAATATTCTTCCCTAAGCTCTTGTAAGGAGCACAGTTCTGGCAATATGTTGATTTCACCAAATGAAATTAATTTTGGTCTTGTGGTTTTTATAACTGTAACATAATAAATTTATGTTGTTAGAAACACAAAGCTTGTGATAATTTGTTATAGCAGCAATAGAAAACTAATACAAGATGTTTATAAGATGAGCATAGAGTTTCTGGCTGTAAGCCTGTGTGTATATATTTATATGAGTATTTGGGGTTTTGAAGTGTGTGGATGTATGTGTGTATGTTTAGCTATGGGTATTTGGAAACTGGTGAAAGTGTAGAGGAAAGGAAAGGCTAAAACTGAAATAAAATAAAACAAGCAACTTGGAAAACCATGTACTTCTCACTTCTCTCCACTATATTGCAGCCAAAATACCAGATATGAAAATACCAGAGGAAGTTAAGAAAGAAAGTTGTAGGCAAGTCAGGAAAATCATCCTAGTTCATGGATAAAGTGCTGTCAGGAGGGCTAGCCATAAATGGAGTTTATGATTTCCTGTCTGGGCTGTAAACCTTAAAACTCTGAGACTTACCACATCTCACATTGTACCCTGGCTCTACTTCCTCCACCATCCTTCCATAATGACTTTCAAGAAATCCTTCCTGTATATCCAATCATGTGAGTAGAGATTAAGGTAATCACACAGGGCTATGCTCTGAATTGAACAGAAATTGCTGTAGAATCCAATGATCCTTTGTGACTCTTTGTATGAATTTCTATAATGAGCAGATAATAACTGTAGTAAACATCAACTGAGTCAGACACTTTTCCAAGGGTGTTTCATGCATCATCTATTATATTCCTCATAGTATCACCAAGGTGCAAGTGTAATATTCCCTTTTATAGATGAGGGAGTAGAGGCACAGAGATTGACTTATAGTCAGTAAGCAATAGGGTTCGCTGTCCAATAGAGCCCACATTTTTAACCAGTATGCTACAGATTTTACACAAAGTCAAACGGTACTCAAGTTCATTTCTAAGTCTCCTATGAAAATTTTCTAATGTGGAAGAAGCAGCTTTAATGCTAGGTCAGTGTATATAGATGGTCTTTGATATATGTGTTAGACTCAGCAACAGCAGCAACAACAATATGAGGTTAATCAGAAGGCCTTCCAAAAATCTCAGGTTTTATTCATGGTTCCTGAGCTCAGGCCTTCTGGAATTCAATTACTGAAAGAGATAATAACACACTTCTTCTGACAATTCCTCCCTCTCTCTCTCTCTCTCTTTTTTCCCCCTGGCAATAGACTCTGATAACTGTCAAGCCACCTAGTAAAATAGTCAAGCTGATAGACCTAATCAGAACAAGTTTCTGATTAAGGGACGAACACATAAATAATAGTTGATAGGGTAGAATGATTAGGGAAAAAATATTATGATTAAGAAGAAAATCATTTTAAAATTGAAAATCATTCCAAAAATCTAAAATTCTACCCTTTTTTGATAAAAGCTTTTATAGGTTTCATGGCTATCACTTCAAATTGAAATTCACACTTAACATTGACGTCGATAAAGAAAACCAAAGACCCACACTAAATGCACAATGACCTCACAGTTTAAATTGAATTTATCATTGCAATTTTTAACATTCCCTTTAATGGATTATTGATTGATTTTATTTTTATAAATGCAAATGATAAAACTTAAAAGTAAAAATACTTCAGTAATTGAATTTTCTAATAGGGTATGTTTCCATTAATTTAAATTTAGTCCCCATTACAATTTTTCCATGTAACCTATATAGCTGAAAGAGAGGGATGTGGCAAGAGGAAATTATTTCATATTTTAGAAAAAAATATTTGAAAACAGACTCTCTAAAGCTATTCATTTTTATTTTTATTATTGTAAAATTGGGACATGCAAAGAAAATACACTTCTAACACTTGCTGAAGGATGTACAGTTAAATATCTGTCTCTAAGACACATGTCTGTCTCCCACTTCTAGTGTACGCAATTTTGGACTGTTTCTAATTTTAGTATGTCTTTGGTCATCTATATTATGTTAATTATAGGCTAATGCCACAATTTCCAGATTGATCAAATCTACACATTATCTGCTTTTATTTATTAAAGATGAACTTCAATTAAACTCCTTCTTCTTTTCTTCCATGTTTTATAATAAATTTTGGGACTATTGATTATTTATATAATTTTAAATAATTTACTTTAAACTCTCTCTCTCTTTTTTTTAAATTTTATTTATTTATTTGTCAGAGAGAGAGAGTGAGGAAGAGAGAGTGTGAGCACAGGCAGAGAGGCAAGCAGAGGCAGAGGGAGAAGCAGGCTCCCTGACGATCAAGGAGCCCGATGTGGGACTGGATCCCAGGACGCTGGGATTATGACCTGAGCTGAAGGCAGCCGCTTAACCAACTGAGCCACCCAGGCATCCTTAAACTCTACTCTTGATCTATCAACCTCAGAATCTCTTACTGTCCATCCTCCCTCCTTTCCTTTTCTACCTTGCATATATTTCAGTACTCCTTTCTATTGTAAAAAAGGTTACATTCTATAATATTACACAGACTTCCATGATTACAGGTCTGTAATGTTACAGACTTCCATGATTTCACTATAGGTTGACCCTGAAAACTTAAGGTGGAGATACAGTGTTTGCTATATTAAAATTATGTCAATATCATTTCTTTCAGAACCGGATAGATTCCTAGAGGAGTTGTGGCCATTTTTCACCAAAATTTTGCAACTAAAGGGGGAAAACCCCAAGGGTTCAAAGTATGCTCTTTTTTTACACTTTATTCATCATTCAAAATCATCTCACATGTTTGTTTGCTTTGCACTGTCTTCCTTATTTAGAGCTCTGTACTTTCTCTTGGATTTTCTGCTTACATTTTGTTGTTTGGTCCCTTTTTCAAATCAGTAAGGTCAATCTGTTAACAGTTTCTTAAATCTGGTAATGATTCCTTATTAGGCATGCTGAATGGTTGCTACTATAGGAATGTCTTATCTACTTATTTCTGAAGCCCATGTCTGACACTTCCTTGAGACACTTTTCTTTCTTTCAGTCATAATTTTTTCCCAGAAAGAATGCATGGGAAGTAAACTTTCTGCATCTTATTTTGCCTATTCTCTATAGATGGAATATATTGTCATCTAGATTCCAAAGAGGCTGGGAGAAATCTAAAGTTTATGTGATTCTTATTTCCTTATAAAGGATTAGCTATTTTCCCCCTGGAAATTTATAGAGAATTTTCCTTATTTTTTCCTTAGATATTTTTTATGTGAGATCTCTGGGTAAGTGTGGGAATCAATCTTCTTGATACTAAGTGAGTATGTCCAATCTGAAGACCTATGTCTTTCTCTTTACTTCTGGAAAATTTCCTTTCTTTTATTTCTTTGATAACTTCTTTCCCTCCATCTTTTTAATTCTTTCTGGCTTTTAAATATTTCATGTTCTTCCAATGGAGGAATATGGAAATATGGATTGCCAGTATCTTCCATACCATTGTTGGCATTTTACTTCTATGTTCTGAAATAATTTCTAACTTTCCATTTCAATTACTTTATTGGACTCAATTCTCAGTAACCATATTTTTTTTTAAAGATTTTATTTATTTACTTGACAGAGAGATCATAAGCAGGCAGAGAGGCAGGCAGAGAGAGAGGAGGAAGCAGGCTCCCTGCTGAGTAGAGAACCCGATGCGGGGCTCGATCCCAGGACCCTGAGATCATGACCCGAGCCGAAGGCAGCGGCTTAACCCACTGAGCCACCCAGGCGCCCCGTAACCATATTTTAAATTTCAGATAACTATTACCCCAGTTTATAACAGGCTATGTATATTTCATTGAAACAATATCTTATCTAAACTGGACATATTAATTAGAAGTAGTTTATTATTTGTACTCTATTCACTAATCTGAATATTTTGTTTTTCTTTCAGGATTTATTGTCTCATTTGTTAACTTTACTTGTTTTTTTTTTTTTAGAATTATTGAATTTCTAAGATACCAATAGATTCTTAGTTGGTCATTGATAAACATAAAATAAAAGATCCAGTAGATTACCTATGTGGCTGGCAGGGTTTCTTCTGCTGTAATAGGCCTGTTCCTTGAATGAAAGAGAGGTATGCAGTGTGTGTGATATTTTGAGATTTTACTGTGATATTTCCAGGTCATAGGTATGAAGCAGGCATATAGGTAAGAATTCAGACTCATTCAAATACCAAAACAAGGCCAGTCTGACTAAAATGAACAAACCTTCAGTCTAGGAACCATGGATCTCCCTCAACATGTCCTTCAATCTATATCTGGCATTGAAGCAAATGTCACTTCCTAATGCACAAGAATGGGGGTGGCCTGAACATGCATATATCTTTTCAGTGTGATACTCCATCAGTCATCATGATTTCTGCCCTACCTCCCACACCCTCTCTTCCTTAGCTCCTAACTCTAGGGAGCTGCACTGTGCAAAATTACTGCTAGTTCCACTGCAGGTTTTTCTGTTGAGTAGACTAAGCAATCACTCCTTTTATTCTAATATATCCATCAAAGTGTTCCCATCAGTCTTCTGTCTTTCAGGAATTCATTCTAATCTTTTGACTGCTGATGTTTCTCTGCTGCCATTCTGTGAAGCTCTGTGGATTTATTCACTTTCATATTTCTTCACTGAACACTCTACGGATTTTTGAGGTAGAGAAGAATTTAATGGAATTTCTGACTCATAACTGGAACTGGAAGGCTGTAAGAATTTTTTAATGTTATTTCATAAAGAAAAGCAATATACTTATTTAAAGTCCATACCAAAGAAATATTCCCATATTTATGTATGTATAAGAAGAGCGAAGTTCTTCTTTCTACAGTATTTACACAAATTACCAAAGATAAACTAAAAATAGTGAAAAAAATTAAGGAAAAAACATTTTTGTGTATCTGAAAGCCAAAACTCTTTAAATAGCATTATATTTTCAAAGACAAATTAAAAAGTTGACAGGCTGAGAAAATATAATTTCAATACATATAGCTGGAAAAGAGTTAATTACTTGTATACTACCCTTATAAAATCTTATAATTTATTAAATTTAAAAACTCTTAAGCATCATAACTAGAAAAAAATCCTATAGGATATGAAGGGGTATGTTAAAAAATGAAATGTGTGATAAATATTTTTCAAAAACTTTTATATTAGGAAATATTGATTTAAATTTTCAGAAGATGCAATATGATTCTTTTGGACATGAGTTACAGAAACACAATTTGAGCTAACTGAAATAAAAAAAAAAGAAAGGTACTAAGCAATATTGATGTACTTTACTTAATCAAAAGATAAGGTACAGGCCCCATTATGCTTCTGGGTATTCTAGATGACCCAGTGCTTCTGAAGGACTCTCATATGTTCAACTCTTAACTTAGATAGAGTCTCATCTTGTGTAGAAAGCGAACTTGACCACCAATTCCCAGAGTTATATCTACCTTATTTAGTGGCTCTGGAGGAGAGCTATTCCTTGTTGGGAAAGACCCTGACATACACTGAATCACATGCCTACCATGAACAAAAGAATATGACTCGGTGCACTGTGATTGCACTAGGCTGAATTCCCTCCTAAGCCCTGAAGTCACAGGGTAGTGACTTGGTTGGTCTGCTGGCCACCAAGCAAGAATTACACAGTTGTGCAATGAGTTAAGAGAAGGTTTTGTTGAAAGGAAAGTGTTGCAAAATTGTGGAGCAGAATATTTTTTGAATCCTTTCTTGATAGTCACTTGCAGGCATGAGGATTTGAAGGATGTTGACCTACCAGAAAGAGTAGTACATTGGAAATGAAATAATACTTCTCTTTGGCTGCATCGTTGCTGGCTATCACAAGGGTTTACTGGCCAAAGATAGATTAGAGAACATGGCATTTATTATCTGAAGACCAATAGGAAACAGTTCTAATGAACATGCGGTTCTAATCTCTTTCTCAAATGTTTACCAAAATCCCACATGGTGAAATCTGTCAAGCATTTGAGTGGTCTTTAATACAAAGAACTGAGAAAAAGTTGAACTGGCTTCAATGGTCCCTGCTTTAGCTTACTTATCTTAACACATGAGAATAAGTAGAAGAAAGGGGCTACATCTATAAGCATGATTTCTTGTTAGTAGTGTGGCACAATCAGTGAACAGGAATTTTGTCCTATTTGATTAACGGATGACCATGTTGGAGGAAGAAACAAGAAAGTAGACAAAGGAAAGGTACACAACTAGTGAATCCTTGAACATTATATCAAACCAATGATGTACTATATATGTTGGCTAATTGAATTTAAATGAAAAAAAAAAGTTGCCAAAAAAAAAAAAAAGAAAAAAGAAAAAGAAAGGAATGGGCAATCCTTTTTATATGTAAGTTACTCAAACATAAGTTTAAGAATCTTATATGATTGCCTAAGACTCCAGTCATGAGTTTCACTTCTCATTATAGATACAGTGGACTTTATTCATTGGATTTAAAAACTGGGGAGGGACTTAGAGACTGTTAAGTCTAACTACATTAGTTTATACTAAACTGATACTCTAAATAAATAAATTACTCTGAATTCAGCTTCCTAACACAGGCTTGTATGTGTTTTCCAATATATGTATCCTTCTACAATTAAGAAGATTGCTTCTTCATTAAAGAATACCTACTTGCCTATATCTTTCTCTATCAATCAATCTAATGTCACCTGTGTATTTATGTAGTCTTAAGATAATTTTTTTTTCAGCAAAGCTCGATTTTATTTTATTATATATTTTTTTAAATTTTTTATTTTTTCAGCATAACAGTATTCATTATTTTTGCACCACACCCAGTGCTCCATGCAATCCGTGCCCTCTACAATACCCACCACCTGGTGCCCCCAACCTCCCACCCCCCACCCCTTCAAAATTCTCAGATCATTTTACAGAGTCCATAGTCTCTCATGGTTCACCTCCCCTTCCAATTTCCCTCAACTCCCTTCTCCTCTCCATCTCCCCTTGTCCTCCATGCTATTTGTTATGCTCCACAAATAAGTGAAACCATATCATAATTGACTCTCTCTGCTTGACTTATTTCACTCAGCATAATCTCTTCCAGTCCCGTCCATGTTGCTACAAAACTTGGGTATTCATCCTTTCTTTTTTCTTTTTCTTTTTTTTTTTTTTACAGCTTTATAAACATATATTTTTATTCCCAGGGGTACAGGTCTGCGAATCGCCAGGTTTACACACTTCACAGCATACTACTACTACTACTACTACTACACTACTCACCATAGTACATACCCTCCCCAATATCCATAACCCCACCCCCCTCTCCCAACCCCCTCCCCCCCTCAACCCTCAGTTTGTTTTGTGAGATTAAGAGTCACTTATGGTTTGTCTCCCTCCCAATCCCATCTTGTTTCATTTACTCTTCTCCTACCCCTTCAATCCCCCATGTTGCATCTCCTCTCCCTCATATCAGGGAGATCATATGATAGTTGTCTTTCTCTGATTGACTTATTTCGCTAAGCATGATACCCTCTAGTTCCATCCACGTCGTCGCAAATGGCAAGATTTCACTTCTTCTGATGGCTGCATAGTATTCCATTGTGTATATATACACCACATCTTCTTTATCCATTCGTCTGTAGATGGACATCTAGGTTCTTTCCATAGTTTGGCTATTGTAGACATTGCTGCTATAAACATTCGGGTGCACGTGCCCCTTCGGATCACTACGTTTGTATCTTTAGGGTAAATACCCAGCAGTGCAATTGCTGGGTCATAGGGTAGTTCTATTTTCAACCTTTTGAGGAACCTCCATGCTGTTTTCCAGAGTGGTTGCACCAGCTTGCATTCCCACCAACAGTGTAGGAGGGTTCCCCTTTCTCCGCATCCTCGCCAGCACCTGTCATTTCCTGACTTGTTAATTTTAGCCATTCTGACTGGTGTGAGGTGATATCTCATTGTGGTTTTGATTTGTATTTCCCTGATGCCGAGTGATATGGAGCACTTTTTCATGTGTCTGTTGGCCATCTGGATGTCTTCTTTGCAGAAATGTCTGTTCATGTCCTCTGCCCATTTCTTGATTGGATTATTTGTTCTTTGGGTGTTGAGTTTGCTAAGTTCTTTATAGATTTTGGACACTAGCCCTTTATCTGATATGTCATTTGCAAATATCTTCTCCCATTCTGTCAGTTGTCTTTTGGTTTTGTTCACTGTTTCCTTTGCTGTGCAAAAGCTTTTGATCTTGATAAAATCCCAAAAGTTCATTTTTGCCCTTGCTTCCCTTGCCTTTGGTGATGTTCCTAGGAAGATGTTGCTGCGGCTGACGTCGAAGAGGTTGCTGCCTGTGTTCTCCTCGAGGATTTTGATGGATTCCTTTCTCACATTGAGATCCTTCATCCATTTTGAGTCTATTTTCGTGTGTGGTGTAAGGAAATGATCCAATTTCATTTTTCTGCATGTGGCTGTCCAATTTTCCCAACACCATTTATTGAAGAGGCTGTCTTTGTTCCAGTGGACATTCTTTCCTGCTTTGTCGAAGATGAGTTGACCATAGAGTTGAGGGTCCATTTCTGGGCTCTCTATTCTGTTCCATTGATCTATGTGTCTGTTTTTGTGCCAGTACCATGCTGTCTTGATGATGACAGCTTTGTAATAGAGCTTGAAGTCCGGAATTGTGATGCCACCAACTTTGGCTTTCTTTTTCAATATTCCTTTGGCTATTCGAGGTCTTTTCTGGTTCCATATAAATTTTAGGATTATTTGTTCCATTTCTTTGAAAAAAATGGATGGTACTTTGATAGGAATTGCATTAAATGTGTAGATTGCTTTAGGTAGCATAGACATTTTCACAATATTTATTCTTCCAATCCAGGAGCATGGAACATTTTTCCATTTCTTTGTGTCTTCCTCAATTTCTTTCATGAGTACTTTATAGTTTTCTGAGTATAGATTCTTAGTCTCTTTGGTTAGGTTTATTCCTAGGTATCTTATAGTTTTGGGTGCAATTGTAAATGGGATGGACTCTTTAATTTCTCTTTCTTCTGTCTTGTTGTTGGTGTAGAGAAATGCAACTGATTTCTGTGCATTGATTTTATATCCTGACACTTTACTGAATTCCTGTACAAGTTCTAGCAGTTTTGGAGTGGAGTCTTTTGGGTTTTCCACATAGAGTATCATATCATCTGCGAAGAGTGATAGTTTGACTTCTTCTTTGCCAATTTGGATGCCTTTAATTTCCTTTTGTTGTCTGATTGCTGAGGCTAGGACTTCTAGTACTATGTTGAATAGCAGTGGTGATAACGGACATCCCTGCCGTGTTCCTGACCTTAGCGGAAAAGCTTTCAGTTTTTCTCCATTGAGAATGATATTTGCGGTGGGTTTTTCATAGATGGCTTTGATAATATTGAGGTATGTGCCCTCTATCCCTACACTTTGAAGAGTTTTGATCAGGAAGGGATGCTGTACTTTGTCAAATGCTTTTTCAGCATCTATGGAGAGTATCATATGGTTCTTGTTCTTTCTTTTATTAATGTGTTGTATCACATTGATTGATTTGCGGATGTTGAACCAACCTTGCAGCCCTGGAATAAATCCCACTTGGTCGTGGTGAATAATCCTTTTAATGTACTGTTGAATCCTATTGGCTAGTATTTTGGCGAGAATTTTTGCATCTGTGTTCATCAAGGATATTGGTCTGTAGTTCTCTTTTTTGTTGGGATCCTTGTCTGGTTTTGGGATCAAGGTGATGCTGGCCTCATAAAATGAGTTTGGAAGTTTTCCTTCTATTTCTAATTTTTGGAACAGTTTCAGGAGAATAGGAATTAGTTCTTCTTTAAATGTTTGGTAGAATTCCCCCGGGAAGCCGTCTGGCCCTGGGCTTCTGTTTGTTTGGAGATTTTTGATGACTGTTTCAATCTCCTTACTGGTTATGGGTCTGTTGAGGCTTTCTATTTCTTCCTGGTTCAGTTGTGGTAGTTTATATGTCTCTAGGAATGCATCCATTTCTTCCAGATTGTCCAATTTGTTGGCGTAGAGTTGCTCATAGTATGTTCTTATAATTGTCTGTATTTCTTTGGTGTTCGTTGTGATCTCTCCTCTTTCATTCATGATTTTATTTATTTGGGTCCTCTCTCTTTTCTTTTTGATAAGTCTGGCCAGGGGTTTATCAATCTTATTAATTCTTTCAAAGAACCAGCTCCTAGTTTCGTTGATTTGTTCTATTGTTTTTTTGGTTTCTATTTCACTGAGTTCTGCTCTTATCTTTATGATTTCTCTTCTCCTGCTGGGTTTAGGGTTTCTTTCTTGTTCTTTCTCCAGCTCCTTTAGGTGTAGGGTTAGGTTGTGTACCTGAGCCCTTTCTTGTTTCTTGAGAAAGGCTTGTACCGCTATATATTTTCCTCTCAGGACTGCCTTTGTTGTGTCCCACAGATTCTGAACCGTTGTGTTTTCATTATCATTTGTTTCCATGAATTTTTTCAATTCTTCTTTAATTTCCTGGTAGACCCATTCATTCTTTAGAAGGATGCTGTTTAGTCTCCATGTATTTGGGTTCTTTCCAAATTTCCTCTTGTTATTGAGTTCTAGCTTTAGAGCATTGTGGTCTGAAAATATGCAGGGAATGATCCCAATCTTTTGATACCGGTTGAGACTTGATTTAGGACCAAGAATGTGATCTATTCTGGAGAATGTTCCATGTGCACTAGAGAAGAATGTGTATTCTGTTGCTTTGGGATGAAATGTTTTGAATATATCTGTGATGTCCATCTGGTCCAGTGTGTCATTTAAGGCCTTGATTTCCTTGTTGATCTTTTGCTTGGATGATCTGTCCATTCCAGTGAGGGGAGTGTTAAAATCCCCTACTATTATTGTATTCTTGTCGATGTGTTTCTTTGATTTTGTTATTAATTGGTTTATATAGTTGGCTGCTCCCACGTTAGGGGCATAGATATTTAAAATTGTTAGATCTTCTTGTTGGACAGTTCCTTTGAGTATGATATAGTGTCCTTCCTCATCTCTTATTATAGTCTTTGGCTTAAAATCTAATTGATCTGATATAAGGATTGCCACTCCTGCTTTCTTCTGATGTCCATTAGCATGGTAAATTCTTTTCCACCCCCTCACTTTAAACCTGGAGGTGTCTTCGGGTTTAAGATGAGTTTCTTGTAGGCAACATATAGATGGGTTTTGTTTTTTGATCCATTCTGATACCCTGTGTCTTTTGATTGGGGCATTTAGCCCATTAACATTCAGGGTAAGTATTGAGAGATATGAATTTAGTGCCATTGTATTGCCTGTAAGGTGACTGTTATTGTATATTGTCTCTGTTTCTTTCTGATCTATTACTTTTAGGGTCTCTCTTTGCTTAGAGGACCCCTTTCAATATTTCCTGTAGAGCTGGTTTGGTATTTGCAAATTCTTTCAGTTTTTGTTTGTCCTGGAAGCTTTTAATCTCTCCTTCGATTTTCAATGATAGCCTAGCTGGATATAGTATTCTTGGCTGCATGTTTTTCTCATTTAGTACTCTGAATATATCATGCCAGCTCTTTCTGGCCTGCCAGGTCTCTGTGGATGAGTCTGCTGCCAATCTAATATTTTTACCATTGTATGTTACAGACTTCTTTTCCCGGGCTGCTTTCAGGATCTTTTCTTTGTCACTAAGACTTGTCAATTTTACTATTAGGTGACGGGGTGTGGACCTATTCTTATTGATTTTGAGGGGGGTTCTCTGAACCTCCTGAATTTTGATGCTTGTTCCCTTTGCCATATTGGGGAAATTCTCTCCAATAATTCTCTCCAATATACCTTCTGCTCCCCTCTCTGTTTCCTCTTCTTCTGGAATCCCAATTATTCTAATGTTGTTTCGTCTTATGGTGTCACTTATCTCTCGAATTCTCCCCTCGTGGTCCAGTAGCTGTTTGTCCCTCTTTTCTCAGCTTCTTTATTCTCTGTCATTTGGTCTTCTATATCGCTAATTCTTTCTTCTGCCTCATTTATCCTAGCAGTGAGAGCCTCCATTTTTTATTGCACCTCATTAATAGCTTTTTTTATTTCAACTTGGTTAGATTTTAGTTCTTTTATTTCTCCAGAAAGGGCTTTTATATCTCCCGAGAGGGTTGCTTTAATATCTTCCATGCCTTTTTCAAGCCCGGCTAGAACCTTTAGAATCGTCATTCTGAACTCTATATCTGACATATTACCAATGTCTGTATTGATTAGGTCCCTAGCCTTTGGTACTGCCTCTTGTTCTTTTTTTTGTTGTGAATTTTTCCACCTTGTCATTTTGTCCAGATAAGAGTTTATGAAGGAGCAAGTAAAATACTAAAAGGGTGGCAACAACCCCAGGAAAATATGCTTTAGCCAAATCAGAAGAGATCCCGAATTGTGAGGGGGGAGAAAGGGGATAAAAAGGGGTTCAAAAAGAAAAAAAAAAAAAGAAAAAGAAACTATTTAAAAAAAGAAAGCCGATAAAAAATATAAAAAGAGGAAAAAATATATATATATTAGATAAACTATTTAAAAAACGTTAAAAAAGGAAATGGTAAAAGTTAAAAATATTTAGCAGAAGAAGAGAAAAAGAAAAAAAAATTGAAAAAGAAAAAAAAATTAAATTAATTGCAAGGCTAAAAAATCATGGGGAGAAAGCCATGAGTTCTGTGCTTTGCTTTCTTCTCCTCTGGAATTCCGCCGCTCTCCTTGGTATTGAAACTGTACTCCTGGGTAGGTGAACTTGGTCCTGGCTGGGTTTCCCATTGATCTTCTGGGGGAGGGGCCTGTTGTAGTGATTCTCAAGTGTCTTTGCCCCAAGCGGAGCTGCACCGCCCTTACCCAGGGCCGCGCTGAGTAATCCGCTCGCTCGGGTTTGCTTTCGGGAGCTTTTGTTCCCTGAGCGCTTTCCGTAGAGTCCGGAGGACGGGAATGAAGATGGCGGCCTCCCGGTCTCCAGCCCGGAGGAGCCGAGAGCCCGGGGCCCCACTCCTCAGTGCGCCCTCAGAGAACAGCGCCCAATGACTCCCGTCACCCTGGCCTCTGGCCGCGCTCCGAGCTGACCGAGCCTGCGACCGGTTCAAGGCAACCCCGAGCTGAGAGTCACTCCTCGGCTCTGTCTCTGTAGCCTGCTTCCCTGTTTTAATACCGGTAAGCTCTGCGACACTCAGACACCCCCGATCCTTCTGCGACCCTGCGGGACCTGGGGCCGCGCTGACTCCGCCTGGGCTTCACCCCAGTTAAGCCTCTGGAGCGATGTCCCTCAGCGGAACAGACTTTTAAAAGTCCTGATTTTGCTCCGTTGCTCCGCCACTCGCCGGGAGCCGGCCCCTCCCCCCGTGGTCTATCTTCCCATCGCTTTGGATTCACTTTTCCGCCAGTCCTACCTTTCAGAAAGTGGTTGATTTTCTGTTTCTAGAATTGCTGTTCTTCTTCTCTTCAATCTCCCGTTGGATTTGTAGGTGTTTGCAATCTTTAGATAAGCTATTTAGCTGATCTCCCGCTACCCGAAGTAGTCTCAGCCTGCTACTTCTCCGCCACCTTGACTCCTCCCCTTAAGATAACTTTTTTTTTTTTTAAAGATTTTATTTATTTATTTGACAGAGAGAGATCACAAGTAGACAGAGAGGCAGGCAGAGAGAGAGAGAGAGGGAAGCAGGCTCCCCGCTGAGCAGAGAGCCCGATGCGGGACTTGATCCCAGGACCCTGAGATCATGACCTGAGCCGAAGGCAGCGGCTTAACCCACTGAGCCACCCAGGTGCCCCAAGATAATTTTTTATAAGACGCCATTCCGTAATGAATTTCCACCTCTAGGCGTAAGCTCAGTAGAGTTGTACCCAGTCTTTTCTATTTTTTATTAAAAATAACTTTAATTCATGAAGCTTTTCCCCCCAAAACGTACAGGTTTATTTCAAAGTTTTATTTCCTATGTGTAGAAGAAATACTTTTTCATATGAGTAGATACCTCTACTTTTTAATTGTTTAATGTTCTTCCCTAATTTCTCATACAATTTATATACCAGGGAGTCTCCGAATAGATAGATACACAGAGAGATACCTAAACACACACAAACACACATCCTGCAGCAGTCTTACGAGGATAATATTTCAATCTAGAGATTTTTATTTTATTTTAGAAATGGGGAAATAGGCACTGGTTTTCTGTAGGCTAGCCTGAAACTTGTTTCAGAGGACTATGTTGTATTGTGGTACAAGTGCCGTCATTGAAATGTTTAAGTTCAAAAACCTGACATTTTACAATTATATATCTCATCCATGTAACTCAACATCTCAGAATATAGATGGTAGACCCTCACTATATAAGGAAATATTGAGCATGCATATTCATAACAATTGCATGTATGTGTGTGTGAGAGAAAATTACTTTTTGGACACTTGTAGTCTGTATACCACAAGATAACGATTCACTTTACCTCATTTTTTGGGTCCAAATTTAGTATGAAAGTTGGTCCTATGTGTAATTTGTGGTTTTAAGCTTCTATGTAATATATGTTGTGGGTGTTCTACATATTATAGAATAAAAATTTTGTGAAATTTATAATGAAAAGTTGTGGATAGATTTAGAGTATTGTGTTAAGTGATCTAAATTAACCAAAGAAAAATAAATACCATATGATTTCACTCATATGTGGAATTTAAGAAACAAACAAACAAAGAAAGAGTAAAGAGGAAAAAAGAAAGTTGTGATGAGCACCAGCTACTAATGTATGGAAATGTTGGATCACTGTATTGTACACATGAAACTAATATCACATTGTATGTTAACTAACTGGAATTTAAATAAAAACTTTAAAAATGCTTCAGAAAAACTCTAGAAAATATGTTCTTTAATGTGTTTATTTTAGAACAATTTAGTGGGAAAGAATTTTTTTAACACATAATAATAATTATCTCCTTCTACTTCACTGAATATAGGATAAAGATAGAAGTATAAAAGCATAAAATAACACATTTCTAAAATGAAGAAAAAATCATGCTTGATATGTAAGAAAACTAAGGAAACGTAACTAATAATGATTTGTATGAGTAAATTTACATATGCAGAAGAAATTATCTAGAAATAAACATTTACCTTAATAACATAATGCTATCCAAACTTCTTAGGGAATATTTGAGAAAAATGCAGTTTTAATTTTAATATGCACAGGAGATCAATTAATGCATCACATATGCAAATATGAAGGCAATGACCCTGATTCTGAATGCTTGTTATTTCTGGAGTTGGCATATGGCTCTCTTTAACAGCAGACATAATGATTTCAATAAATTAGCTGCTAATGCCATGTAATGAACTCTGATTTGTGTTAATTTGTGCATTACTTAGCAATTTCATGTTAATTTTTTTTGGAAACTCAGTTTTTAAGGCAGTATTAGAATTTCATTTTGCACCTAAGTTTTTGAAAATGATAAGAATAAGGAATACATTTAGATTTAGATATTTTAATAAGACAAAAGCCATTTCATAAAGTAGGAATGCAGAATGTGACTCACAAAGTTTAAATAAAAATTTGTTCCTAATAATCCAAAGGTTTGAAAAATAGTGTTTCAAAGGACCAACAACGCTACCAAAAGGTCAGAAAGGGTTATTAGGCTTATATTTAAAATAGTAAGTACTGAAATCCCCTCTTGAAATCTTTCCCACCCCTACTATTTTTTTTTATATTTTATTTATTTATTTGACAGAGAGAGAGAGAGAGAGATCACAAGTAGTCAGAGAGACAGCGGAGAAAGAGAGGAAGCAGGTTCCTTGCTGAGCAGAGAACCGGATGTGGGGCTCAATCCCAGGACCCCATGATCCCTGAGCCAAAGGCAGAGACTTAACCCACTGAACCACCCAGGCACCCCCACCCCTACTATTCTTATGTAATACAGAACACTGAAAATTTTATCTCATTGTTATTGGTGGTGGTACAGCTAATGGTGGGGTAGTAATATTTACAAATATATACATATATGTATGCATGTGAATCTTATATATATGTGTGTGTATAGATATGTGTGCATGTATGTGTGTGTGTATGGCTTGAACTCTTGAATGTCCACACTAGATTATTTTTATAACATCATTAGAAAAGCACTAAGATAGATAACATTTTGTCTTTCTAATATACTGAATAAAGTCAAGAAGCTTTTCCTTATTTGTGGTCTTACACGGGCAGATTCATTGTAGATGTCTTACATATAAGCTGATAGATATGAATATTTTCTATTTGATTTTTGCCAGAGTCTACAAAACATCTAAAATCATTCCTACTCCTATGTATATTTTTCTTAACATCTCATTTTACATTCTATACCTCACTTTCTTATGTAGGAGTAGGATATGGTAATTAACTCATACCATTCTTAAGGGAATTTAATGAATGAATATATGCAAAATGCCTGGCTAAAGGTAGTAATCCTTTGTTGGTAAAGAAGTATGGTTAAATGGATGGTGTCATCTGATCAAACACAGGTGTCTCCTACTTAAATTTCCTGTCCATTCTCCACAATGCAGCCAGTGTTATAGGCAGTGTGAAACATTAATCTGGTTTATGTTATGACCCCTTTGCTTAATCCTCAATGGGTACTTTCAAGATAAAAGCCAGAATCTTTACCATGGAATTCAAGGCCCTTCACATTTTGGCCTCTCCAGTTTTCTTAGGTCATCTTGTCAATCTTTGTAAATCATATCAACCAGTCTATCCACACTAAACTATTTGTATTCTTCTGAATATGTCATTATGTTGAATGCCCCATCCCAATTTAAGTAATATTCTTTCTCCTTGAAATGCTTGTTCTATCTTTATTTTCCTGGAAAATTCCTAATGATTCTTCTCAATTTTGGGATGTGATCTTTGATATGCCTAAGTGAATATTTAAGTGTAAGTAAATATTTCAATCTCTCTATTCTCATAACCCCTTGAAAACTGTACTTGAGCCTATTAGAGTATATAATAATAATTTGTTTGCATGTCTCTCTCTCTTGTGGACTCCTAGAATCACGAAAATTAGTACCCTATTCAATATATCTTTTAGCACACAGTGCTTATTATAGTACCTAACATATAATAGACTTTCAGTGAATATTTCTTAAATCCCATGTTGAAGATGATGTAGGAATTGTGTTCATAAGAGGTTCTTCCAATAAAAGAAAATAAGACATAATACTTAAATGGCTCTTGGGTATTTCAAATAAATCCTGGATTTAGGAGATTTTGTTTGTGCTTCTCAGCAGCTGTATTTTCATGTTTAATTCCATGAAATGCTAAGTTCATCTGTTTTTAATTATAAATACTGGAAATATTGCTTTATTTTTTCACAATATAATCTTTGTTTTTTCCTGTAATGTTCTCCATGTCTCATCAACTCTGGTAAACTTTCTCACTTCACAAAGAGAACATAAGGTATGGCAAATTCATTCAGTGCTAATCATGAGCTGAGCATTTTGATGTTTCACTTCTCTAAGACAAAGTTAGAGGTGCCAGGAATATTGAGCTGTGACTTGTGAATCCTCTTGCTGATCCAAACATACGCAGGAGACCAAAAAAATATTCAGGGCCCACATAAAAGTAGGTGTTAGATACTGAACTGCAGTATATTCAAGGACATGGAATCTTTAAACCTTGTTTCTCTATTACTTGTAGTTGGGATTTTAGAATAGATAAGTATATATGGTGTACCAACATAAGTTCTATTGTAGTTGGGGAAGACAACTCTCTGTGCAGGAAACCCCAACATTTCCCAGAGATTTGCACTCTTGTACTCATTACTATCTAGCTCATCAGAACTTCATTTTAAAAAAAATTTAATTAAAAATTTTTTTCAGTGTTCCAAGATTCATTGTTTATGCACCACACCCAGTGGTCCATACAATACGTGCCTTCCATAATACCCATCACCAGGCTCACCCTCCCCAACCACCCCCCACCGCTCCGCTCCCAAACCCTCAGTTTGTTTCTCAGAGTCCACACTCTCTCACGGTTTGTGTCCCCCTCTGATTTCCCCCAACTCACTTCTCTTCTCCCTCTCCTAGTGTCCTCCCTGTTATACCTTATGCTCCACAAGTAAGTGAAACCATATGATAATTGACTCTCTCTGCTTGACTTATTTCACTTAGCATAATCAGAACTTCTATAATCCTATTTAGTTGCTGCACATATCAGCACTTCAGTGAGGTACTGAGGTTTTGGTTCTCATCTGCTTTGGTTGTCAGAGTTAGTCATTGGGCCTTCCATCTAATATAAGGTGTCCTAACATTCCAGATTAAAGTGGTCAAATGTCCATATCAGGTT
This sequence comes from Lutra lutra, assembly GCF_902655055.1. NCBI lineage: Eukaryota > Metazoa > Chordata > Mammalia > Carnivora > Mustelidae > Lutra > Lutra lutra. The sequence goes on from NC_062279.1 coordinate 188,779,809, forward strand.
TTTTTTATAGCAGAGTGTCATTTTTTTAAATAATAAAAAAAGTCTATGTCTTCTCACATCATCTGTGGCATAAAATGCTCAGCTTAAAAGAAAATTCTAAAAATTCTAAATAATTCCAGTAATGGCTTATTTTATAAAATCACTCATAATTTTTACATATTATAATATGCATAATATTTTAGATTCCTTGCTAACTTGATGTTGAATTATTACAAAGTTTTTTTGTGTGTGTGCATATGTTTCTGTAGGATAGGAGAATGTTTTGAGAGTGAGCATGCCTCTTAATTTTTTTTTTGAATTCACCATAAGTAATATTTTTAAAATCAAATATGTAGGAGTTTGGGTGCTTATCAGGGCTAGGATGTGCTGATCCAGCAACCTAGCCTAAGAACCAGTGCAGAATGAGAACTCATAAATCTCAGTGTATAAAATTGAGGTAGGCATTTGGAGGGTCACTACTGGGGTAAAGAGAAAAACCAAAATGAAATAGTCACTTCAACTCAGACACTGGTGGTCTGAAGAGACTAAGATAACTAGGAGTTGACAACTTATTGCCTCAGCAGTATTAAGCAGAACAAGAATTGAAGGAGAAGATCTCATCTCTGAAAACAGAACTATAAAAAGGCTTTTTAGTTGTATTTGTAAAGGTTCTTTATGAATGTGTGTATGTGTATATATACATATATATATACACATATACATATATATATGAATGATTATAATCAGACAAAGTGACCACAAAAGTTTATTGAGCTTAAGACTCACGTTGGATCAAATGGAATGGAGGGTCAACTGCCAAAGAATGGAATAAGTGGAAGTCCTAGTTGTTCAAGTGGAGTCTCTCTCCATGACAATGATCTTATGATGAGGAAAAGAGGAAACACATACTTACAAAAAGGAAGTAAAGTATAATTCGAGGGAGAGTCATTTATGTTCTAGCTGTGAGGAGAAGGTTCTTCTTCTTTTTTTTTTTTAAAGATTTTATTTATTTGTTTAACAGAGAGATACACAGAGAGAGAAGGAACACAAGCAGGGGGAGTGGGAGAGGGAGAAGCAGGCTCCCCATGGAGCAGGGAGCCTGAAGCAGGGCTTGATCCCAGGACCCTGGGATCATGATCTAAGCTGAAAGTAGACGCTTAATGGCTGAGCTACACAGGTGCCCCATGAGGAGAAGGTTCTACCGGAAATTTCTGAAGGGTTTATAAAGATTTCAATAATTTGACAAATGTACAAAAATATTAACGTAAGCCTGGTCTTCACATCCCATTGGGTTGTACTTTGTCTTACAAATTTTATTCAAATCCGTGTAGATAACAGATCACATAGTTTCATACCTGTATTTTCTTGCCCGTTTACTTGTCAGCCTGTGAGCATACTTAGGGAAAATACTGAGCATTATTGCCTTCATGTTTATGTAACTTGCTTTACGGTTAGAGACATTATGATAATTGGCATCTTGATTACTCCCACCACTCTTAATTTGGCTGGACCTCAGTAGGGTGGGTAGCAGAGGTGGAAAAGGAAGTCCGCACTGGTAAGAAGCACTCTGTTGGAGTTAAAGGTACAAACCAGAGTGAAGTGTTCTAACCAGAGGATAAAAAAGAAATCTTGGAACAATTTCCTCAGCTTCCAACTACATTTTCAGGTTTTTATGCCTTAAGACCATGGACTGTCTCTTATTTATTTACCTATTTATTTGGTGCTATTTTTCAGGATCTCAGAGAAATTGTAATGTCTTCGATGCTGATGTTCAGGTTCATTCATTCTGTGTCCTTACCTTTCACAGGTTTTTTATTCCGACAACTGCAGACCTGTAGTCACAGTGCCCAGCTAATAATTGCTCAATTCATATATGTTGAGTGTTTGCTTTATAATAAACAATTCTTAACTGACCTTTGGTTAATCAACTCTAAGTAATGCAGATGATTGCCCATTGCATACTGAAATCTTGGATCAAAAGCCTGTGTATTTGTACCGTTTGAGTAGAATCTACCAAAAGTCCTTTGTATTCATTCCTAAACTTATTTATTCCAGTTAACATTGTCATTGCAATTATAAATTTTAAGTATGCCTGTTCAGATGAAATATGAGTGTGAAAGATGAAGTGTTGATGCTTGCATGAAAATGAACTTGAATGCCTAGGATAGACTTGATAGAAGATGAGAGGAAAAGAAAATGTGCTGAATTGATGTATAGGCAGAAAACTGCAAAAACTTGGGAGAAAATCAGAAAAATCTAAAGACATGCTACATTACATTGCTTAGCAACTGTCTGAAATTCCAGCTATCTTTGAAGAAACTCAAGCTGAAATTCACACATTAGATTGTAGTTTATGCAAAGAAGACAGTTCAGAACTTTAAACATTTAAATAAAAGATTTGGGATCTACATGAAAAATAATTGGTGAATAGATGTGCATTTAATACTTTGTATTTAAATAAAATGCTTAAGGGATTTTTTTTTTTTTAGATTTTATTTATTTATTTGACAGAGAGAGAGATCACAAATAGGCAGAGAGTCAGGCAGAGAGAGAGAAGCAGGCTCCCTGCTGAGCAAAGAGCCCGATGCGGGGCTCGATCCCAGGACACTGAGATCATGACCTGAGCCGAAGGCAGCGGCTTAATCCACTGAGCCACCCAGGTGCCCCATTAAGGGATTTATAGATTTTTAGAATCCCCCATTTTTTGTGGTGATTTACTCAAATTGACTCAAATGACTAACTAAACAACTATACTAATATTTTTGGCTATGAGATATCTACTGTGGTTAAATCAGTTTTCCTAGCATCAAACATAAATTACTTCATCATTGTTCATCATATTCTTCACATTCTAACAATATTTTGGCCTTTGTGATTATTATATATAAGCATAAGAACCATTACTTTCCAATAAAATATTTGTGTCCAATTATGAGATAAGATTTTAGTTATGGGTTGCAGTAACTGGGTCATTAGAGAAGAAGTGAGGCTTGAATTGGAATGAGGAGAAATGAGGCAGCGATGGTGGCGTGTAGGAAGCAGAGGCTGACTCTGGTTAAGAGAAGATTAAGGGATAAGAAAACGAAGAGGCTGTAATGAGCAAAGCAGGTCCAACCTATCGACTGGATCCAAAGAATCTTACTGAGGAGTAATAAAGTGATTCATCTACAAAATAGAGACAGGTGGTGTCAGCTTTCAATGCCATGCCAAAGTATTTGTGATTTATTTCTTTGTGTGGAGTTATTAAATGTTTCTGAATAGCAGTAATCGCAAAGAGAGATAACATAATTAAAGCTGTATTTTATGCGGAATCAATTCATTAGGTAGATAGAAGGGGCAGGAAGATGAAAGATATGGCAACCATTAAGAAGACTGTTATAAACAAACTTCTGAATTATTTGACCCCAAATCTCTAATAACTCTCCCTAATTACTTAATAATATAAAAGAATATTAAAATTTCTTCGTAATTTTAATAACTATCCTTTTACTGTTGCTATTTTTCAGTGACTGAATTTTCCATCCTTTTAATTGAAATCATTTAAACTCGTTTACATCATATATGGGTATAAAAATCCTCACACATACAGAATTTATTATTTTTATAAGACAAATACAATGATATATTTTGAAAAGTTTGTTCTAACCTATCCCTGCAATAGTTTCTGGAATATTCTGACAGTTACAGATCAGCTGGATTGACTCACTCAATTCCACAATATGAGTTACTTGACCTTGATATATTTTGTAATGCTATTTTTAACTACCCCTCAATTTCTCTGACTTATATGTCTCCATGTAACCTCAGTTTTATCTCTCCTTAGCTGATTTCATAAATCCTTCTCTTCTAGTCACCTGTCTAATACTATCTCAATATACCATCTAATAGGGGATGCCCATTAATAGCAGTAGCAAACTCTAAACTGCAGTAAATTATATGACTGGGATTTTTATCTAGGCTTTTTTCCTCATAAAGTATGTTTTTTTTTCTATATCCCTCCTGAAAAGGCTTTGTCAAAAATGAACAGCATATAAATATTTGATTTATTACATTTCTATCCACAGCACCAAAATTGAAATGCCATACCTAAAATACCATTTGTCATCAGGGTGGTAAATGTTCAACCAGTCTGCTTGAATTCTTCTTCATGGGCATCACTAGAGCTAGAATTTATATAGCCAAAAGGAAAACAAAAAAACAAAAAGCAAACTTACAAACAATTATGAGGGTTAGTATTTTGGCTAAATGAATACATTTCAAGTCTTATTAAAAAAACAAATATCAAAGGGAATAAGAAAAGAATTTAAATCTACTTATAAATCTCCAAACATCGGTTTGAGCAATAATGTCAGCTTTCTCACCCAGAAAAATTGAACAGAGCCAACCATAAATATCACCATTTGACAGAATGAATTTGATATATCCTCTCTTTCTTTGTCTCTCCTCTATGAATTTATGTATAATGCCCCCTCTTACACCTAATTGATCTCTGTGAAGGGCTCCTATCTGTACTCTGTGTGTTTTAATGGTGGAGGAATGTATAGTAGAAGTTACGGATATCATCGCTCTGTACTTTAATTGGATGAGAAAGTAGACTATTCATAAGACATAAAGTAGCCAGTGGGTAAAAAGCAATTTACTCATTTAACAATTATTGAGAACTTACTCTGGACTGTTTACCTTACTATGTCCTGAGGTTAAATGTGGCTTCAGGACACCAGCACTTTTGGTTTCCCTTTTACTTTACTGAACAATCCTTTGTAGATTTTTTTGCTGATATCTCCTCATCTCCTGAACTCTTAATGTTGCTGTATCCAAGTACTCAGGCTTTGGTTTTCTTATCTATGTATACACTCTTCTTGTTTCAAGAAAACAAGACAAGTTAAAGACAGCTGCATCTTTTCATTTACTCAGGCCAAAATGCTTAAAATATCCCCTCACTTATTTATTTATTTATTTATTTATTTATTTATTTATTTATTTATTTATTTTATGACTCTGCATTCAGTCTGTTAGGAAACTCTGTTGACCTTACTTCTCAAAATATATCCAGAATCAGATTCCTTCTCACCACCATTCACATCTGAACCACGATATCCTTTTTTATTTGTGGCAAGAATTATCCTGTTAGAACATAAGTGAGATCATATTATTCAGCTCGAAACACTACACAAGAACTTCATTTTACTCAAGGCACAAGTTACATGTTACATGTAAGTAAAAAAAAAAAAAAGTTTTCTATACATTATCTAAGTGATAGTACCAGCATGACTTATACTCCTTTGGTGACACTTGTGCGTTCTATAAGTTCAAATCATTTCTTAATGTCTAGGAAAAGGAAAGGGGCCAAACTATTAGTGTGGTTGTGCCAGTTAAATGACAGTGATGAATGAGTAACTTCTATTTATATTGTGTCTTTTCTTTTTTCCCTAACTAATCGGATTCTAAATAGATGTCTGTGTAATACTCTTTTCAAAAACTTAATGTATTAGCTACTAAGTCAAAGAACAGTCAAAAAAGTCATCTCATACAAAAAGAAGAGGAAAAATGCAAAAGTTCAGTAATATCATATCTAATCAAATCTCAGGACCACCTAACTAATATATTATGGTATTTTCCATTTAACATGCAGGAAAAGAATTAATGGATAATATTAAAAGAAATGTATTTTAATTTAAAATGTTATCAAAATTATAATTATGTTTTTATTTATTGATTTTAGAGAGATAGAGGAAGCATGAGTGAGAGGGGCATAGGGAGAAGGAGAGAGAATCTCAAGCAGACTCCATGCCAAGCACAGAGCTCTGATTGGGGCTCCATCTCACCACCCTGAGATCACAACCTGAGCCAAAACCAAGAGTCAGATGCTTAATGGACTGTATCACCCAGGGACTCCTAAATTTGTAATTATATATTAGCTGTGCTTTAGCTCTACCACTTAAAAGTCTTTGTCTAAATGTTGATGTCTAGGGACACCTGATCCTAGGGTCCTGAGGTCCAGTCCCACATTGAACTTCTTGCTCAGTAGGGAGCCTGCTTTCTCTTCTCCTTCTGGGCTCTGCCTGCTTGTGCTTATTCCTACCTACCCCCATCAAATAGGTAAATGAAATCTTAAAAATAAATAAGTAAATGGTGACATTTAAGGAAAAGAAAAGAAACATGGTGTTTGTTTCAAATTATAAACTCTTAATTTAACCAGAGTAAAATTAATTTGTAAGTGCTATAATTTAACCTAATTTAACCAAAATAAAGAGGAGAAGAATAATATGACAGGGAGGGTCAAATATCCAATGGCTAAAGTCCCTTCTCTAAATTCTCACTTCCTACACTATGGCAGGGAGGGAAGAATGTCATATCATAGTTAATAGGACTACTCTGTCTTATTGAGAGATTATAAAATGGTTACTTTGATTGCTTTGGTATGAAAAAGGGAGGAAAGTCACTGGACTGGGTATAAGAGGTCTGACTCTTCTATTACATGGTTATACAGTCTTTATTAACATATAATGTATTATTTGTCCCAGGAGTACAGGTCTATGAAGAGGCTTATATATTTCACAGCACTCACCATAACACATACCCTCCCCAAAGCCTTTGTTTCCCTTGCCTTTAGAGACATGTCTAGCAAGAAGTTGCTGTGGCCCGGGTGGAAGAGGTTGCTGCCTGTGCTCTTCTCTAGGATTTTGATGGATCCCTATCTCACATTGAGGTCTTTCATCCATTTTGAGTCTATTTTTGTGTGTGGTATAAGAAAATGGTCCATTTCCATTTCTCTGCATGTGGCTGTCCAATTTTCCCAACACTGTTTGTTGAAGAGACTGTCTTTTTTTCCATTGGACATTCTTTCCTGCTTTGTCAAAGATTAGATGTCTATAGAGTTGAGGGTCCATTTCTGGGCTCTCTATTCTGTTCCATTGACTTTTGTGTCTGTTTTTGTGCCAGTACCATACTTTTTTGGATGATTACAGCTTTGTAATAGAGCTTGAAGTCTGTAATTGTGATGCCACCAACTTTGGTTTTCCTTTTCAACATTCCTCTGGCTTTCTGGTTCCATATAAATTTTAAGACTATTTGTTCAATTTCTTTGAAAAAAAAATGATGGTATTTTGATAGGGATTAAATATGTAGATTGCTTTAGGTAGCACAAGCATTTTCACAATATTTGTTCTCCCAATCCATGAGCATGGAAAGTTTTTCCATTTCCATTTCTTTGTGTCTTCTTTAATTTCCTTGATGAGTACTCTATAGTTTTCTGAGTACAGATTCTTTGCCTCCTTGGTTAGGTTTATCCCTAGATATCTTATGTTTTTGTGTGAAATTCTATATGGTATTGACTCCTTAATTTCTCTTGCTTCTGTATCATTGTTGGTGTATAGAAATGCAACTGATTCCTGTTCATTATTTTTATATCCTGACACTTTATTGAATCCCTGCATGAGTTCTAGGAGTTTTGGAGTGGAGTCCTTTGGGTTTTCCACATAAAGTATCATATCATCTGCAAAGAGTGAGCATTTGACTTCTTTGTCGATTCAGATGCCTTTAATTTCTTTTTGCTGTCTGATTGCCGAGGCTAGGGTTCCTGGGACTATGTTGAATAGCAGTGGTGATTGTGGACAGCCCTGCTGTGTTCCTGACCTTAGGAGAAAAGTTCTCAGTTTTTCTCCATTGAGAACGATATTCACTGTGGGTTTTTCATAGATAGCTTTGATGATATTGAGGTATGTACATTTGATCCCTACACTTCGAAGAGTTTTGGTCAAGAAAAGATGCTGTGCTTTGTCAAATGCTTTTCCAGTATCTTTTGAGAGTATCATATGGTTCCTGTTCTTTCTTTTATTAATGCATTGTATCACATTGATTAATTTGCAGTTGTTGAACCAACCTTGCAGCCCAGGAATAGATCCCACTTGGTCGTGGTGAATAATCCTTTTAATGTATTGGATCATATTGGTTAGTATTTAGGTGAGAATTTTTGCATCTATATTTACCAGGGATATTGGTCTGTAATTGTCTTTTTGGTGGGGTCTTTGTCTGGTTTTGGGATCAAGGTAATGCTGGCCTCATAAAATGAGTTTGGAAGTTTTCCTTCCATTTCTATTTTTGGGCACAGTTTCAGGAAAATAGGTATTAATTCTTCTTTAATTATTTGGTAGAATTCTCCTGGGAAGCTGTCTGGTCCTGCACTCTTGTTTTTTGGGAGATTTTTGATGACTGCTTCGATCTTCCTAGTGGTATGGGTCTGTTTAGGTTTTCTATTTCTTCCTGGCTCAGTTTTGGTAGTTTATATGTCTCTAGGAATTTATGGTTGTATAGTCTTGAGAAATCATTTCATCTCTCTGGATCTTACTTTCTTCAACCAGCAGTATCAAGTAATGATTAAGATTACTTGTTCTGGAAATGATTTGCTGAAGCAAAAATTGTAGTCCACCATTTATGTGTTATATTAGGCAAGTTTCCTAATGCTTCTGGAATTTTTCCCTCACTTTCACAATGCAGATTATAATACTAGCTCATGGCTTTGTTGTGAAGATTGAGCATGAAAATACATTTAAACTGTTTAGAATAGTGTCTAATCCATTGTAATTTTTAAAACATTTTTATTTAAACTCAATTTAGTTAACATATACTGTATTATTAGTTTCAAAGGTAGACTTTAATGATTCATCAGTTGCATACAACACCCAGTACTCATTACATGAAGTGCCCTTTTTAATGCCCATCATTAGTTATCCCTTCTCCCACCCATCTCCCCTTCCAGCAACCCTCAGTTTGTTTCCTAGAGTTCAGGATCTCTTAATTTAAACTCCTAATAAACACGAATTAATTGAATTTTAAAATTTCAGTTTGATTGACATATTGTGTTTATTTCAGATCCGAATATAAAATGAGAACAGTGGTTTCTTAGACTCATTCCAGTTGTTTACATGAAATTTTATATTGATGAATGCTTTGCAAAGGGTAAGGAAGAGAATTGGGCACTTACAGAATAACATTTGGCTTAATTCAGATGAAGAGAGTCAGGCATGGGAGGGTATCAGCACTCATCCTCCTTTCAGACTTATCTGGCATCTATTTCCTAGACTGACCCAGTAGCAGAAATTTGGTAAGAAGTTGAAATAAGGAGATTCCTGTGGTACCCAAAGCAAAGAGAATAAGAGGTTATTTATGTTGTTATTGATACGGTATCTGTTTTCCTCTCAGCTTTAGAGATTATGTCTAAATTATCTAAAAGGATTTCACATAAAAGCTGTTGAAGATGGTCTTTGAGAGATCCTGGACATGCAGATGGTAATGTGTAAATTACAGTTGTGGTGGATAACATTGTTCTCATTACAGTAAGAGATTCTATAAGGATCCAGAAACATAGCAGGAACTTCAAAAAAAAATTAATTGTGGTAAAATAATACATAACCTAAAATTAACCATCTTAACTATTTTTAGTTCAGTAGTGTTGTGTACACTTACCCTGTTGTGCAAATATTGTTTCAGAGGAAGCAAGAGAGAGAGTAACCTATATCTACCATTGCCTTACTTTAAGGTAGGTTTTCTATTCCAGTCCAGTCCTCAGCATTATTGAAATCATCCCACTTTTTTTTTTTTTTGAGATAACTTGACTCTCTATTCCATCCTTTTGAAATCAGTCCAAGAAGAGAATTAAGTCATTTAGTTAAACCTGATCCTAAACCCACTTTTAGGTGCTGATAATGGTTTTGTGCTCTGCTAAATTTTAGTTTGTAAATTGATTAAATACAGTAGAAGGTCAGGCAGAAAGGTTCTACTCATTGGGTTATTATTTACTAATTATTTATTGTAAGTCACCTACTTCTGCTATGCTATAGAAGCTTAATCCCAGAATTAAGTACAGCTGCCATTTATTGGCTGTTTTTTATTCAGTAGGTAAGCTAGGCAATCAAAGATTTGGACTTCAAAATAACTCCATGAAATAGGTAATTATAGCCCTACTTTATATATGAAGAAATTCAAGCCCAGGACACTTCAGGATTGTCTCAGAGGTCACATTCAGGTAAGCAAAACTCCTGTGTCAAAAAGCCCAATTTGTTAAAGGAAAGTTCTGTCTTCAGTTCTCAAGCACTTCTAGCATGTAGACCTGCTAAAGACTAGCATAGCAGTGGAACTGCTTGGATAAATTTTTAAAGTCAAATCAGGAGTCAAAGATGAGATCTTCTGAATGGCTGTTGCATTCCTTGTGATAGAGAAGTGCTTGGTTTGCTTCCATGAAAAGCGGTCTCTCTTGAGGGTGATCCAGTGAATGTTACAAATTCTAATTTTGCTTGCTTTCCCTCTATTTGATTACAATTCCAATAAGACAAGATATTTTTGCAAATATATTACATTCTGCCATAATGTTTGCTATTTTTAGTTTTGCTTTAAATATCATTACTAGATTGCTGTCTCTCATCCTTACTCATCTCTTTTTGTTCTGAGAGTCTTCACTAAAACTGTTTGGAAACTGCAACCAGGATGATGTTTTTAAAAACATTAACTGAAATAAAGTCGTACCTCTGCTTAAAACTCTTCAGTGGCTATTCATTTTATTCAGAGTAACCTGGCAAAATTTCCAACGTGGCCCAAAGACTGCAATGTGATCTTTCCTGACTTTCCTTTTTTTGTGTGTGTGTGGGGGGGTCTTGGGAATTTTGAAGGTTTTATTTAAATTTCTCAGTTACAGAATTTTTAAAATTTATTTTATTATGTTACGTTAGTTACCATACAGTACATCATTAGTTTTTGATGTAGTGTTCCAAGATTCATTGTTTGCATATAACACCCAGTGCTCTGTGAAATACGCGCCTCCTTAATACCCAACATAGGCTAACCCATCCCCCGCCTCCTCCCCTCTAAAACCCTCAGTTTATTTCCTGGAGTCCATAGTCCCTCATGGTTCATCTCCCCCTCTGATTCCCCTTCCTTCTCCAATGTCCTCCATGCTATTCCTTATGTTCCACAGATAAGTGAAACCACATTATAATTGACTTTCTATATTTCACTTATTTCACTTAGCATAATCTCCAGTTCTGTCCATGTTGATGCAAAAGTTGGGTATTCATCCTTTCTGATGGCTGAGTAATAGTCCCTTGTATATATGGACCACATCTTCTTTATCCATTCATCTGTTGAAGGGCATTTGGCTCTTTCCAGAGATTGGTTATTGTGGACATTGCTGCTATGAACATTGGGGTGTATGTGGCCCTTCTTTTCACTACATCTGTATCTCTGGGTTAAGTACCCAGTACTGCAATTGCCAGGTCATAGGGTAGCTCTATTTTTAACTTTTGAGGAAACTCCACACTGTTTTTGAAAGTGGCTGTACCACCTTTCATTCCCACCAATAGTGTAAGAGGGTTCCCCTTTCTCTACAAACTCTCCAACATTTGTTGTTTCTTTCCTTGTTGATTTTTTTCATTTTAACTGGTGAAAGGTGGTATCTCAATGTGGTTTTGATTTGAATTTCCCTGATGGCTAATGATAATGAACATTTTTTCATGTGTCTGTTAGCTATTTGTATGTCTTCTATTGAGAAGTGTCTGTTTATGTCTTCTGCCCATTTTTTTGACTTGAGTATTTGTTTTTTGGGTGTTGAGTTTGAGAAGTTCTTTATAGATCTTGGCCATCAGCCCTTTGCGTATCATTTGCAAATATCTTCTCCTGTTCTGTGGGATGCCTCTTTGTTTTGTTGACTGTTTCCTTTGTTGTGCAGAAGCTTTTTATGTTGATGAAGTCCCCAAACGTTCATTTTCACTTTTGTTTCGCTTGCCTTTGGAGACATATCTTGAAAAAAGTTGCTGTGGCCAATCTTGAAGAGGTTACTGCCTATGTTCTCCTCTAGGACTTTATTTAAACCTGTGTGTCTCAGGCTTTCCTGCTGCTTGGAACACCAGTTTGATTTCTTTTTATTTAAATTCAGTCTTCCTTGTGATTTCCCCTTTTTTCAGTGCTGGAGAAAATTTATCTGAAGTAGACATTCAGTATTTTGTCTCAGGTTAAACATACCTTCCCCACTTGTACATACTTTCAAAGATCAGTCAGCCAAATAGTTTGGAGTCAAGATGGGCACTTAATAAATAAAAGTCCTTCCCTGGAACTTTGAAAGTGGAACCAAAATATTTAAGTCTTAGAATTAATTTTCCAGGATAAAATTAAAAGAGATTAAACCCAGAAACTGCTGGCAGCAGTCATTTTCTGTTAGGTGAATAAGAAGGCCCAAAAATTTCATTCGTGGCAGGATACATGTAATACTACATTAATAGGACCCATACGGGGCCATTCCACTCTTCCCCTAGCAGAAGTGTTCTAGATTTCCTCTTATGCATCTTGCGGTCAATGGTTCTGGCCTCTGCCTGAGTCCCAGCTGCACCCCGAACCTGTGTTTCATAAGACACCACTGTATTTTAGTTATAAATATATTGGAAGCCTCTTAAGTCAGTTCCACTTTACTGATTCACCAGAAGTGTGTGTGTGTGTGTGTGTGTGTGTGTGTGTTTTAAAGATTTTATTTATTTATTTGACACAGAGAGAGAGAGAGAGCGCACAAGCAGGGGGAACAGGAGAGGGAGAGGGAGGCTTCCCACTGAGCAGGGACCTTGATGTAGGACTCAATCCTAGGACCCTGAGATCATTACCTGAGCTGAAGGCAGACACTTAACTGACTGAGCCATCCAGATGCCCCTCTGATTCACCAGATTAACCAGCAGTATTTTTTTTTTTTTTTTTGAAAAGAATCCTGACCTCTCACTACAGTCATGGTTGAGTGAGTGCACATGACAAATAGGTTCCTATCTAGCGTTCCACCCCCTCTGGATTCTGCCCTTTGAGTTCAAGCCTTAACCAGTCAATCTTGTCTGTTCCCCTACTATGCGAGTTCATTGATACGAAGTTGAATTACTCAATTCAATTACCTATTACATAAATCAGTGAAATCTGAGTGCAAAAATAAAAACAATTTCTGTCACCATGAAAATTAAATTGAATACTTTGGAAGGATTCAAGAAAGAAAGAAAAATGTTTTTTTGAAGTGCTGTAGAATTAGATGTGGGTAAGTCTACTCTGAAAGGTTGGGTATAAATATTTTTTTTAAAAGCATTCTACTCATATTCTGATGCATCTGTGCTCTTGATGCAATTTGAGAGATGATAAACTGATGCTAAATTTTGGGTGTGGCTTACTTAAGATAGGTGACTCTAGGTTCCAATCAAATCCACACTCAAAAAAACCATTGGCCCTTTATTAAAAGTTTAGCAAACAAATACTTCCTATCATATTTAAGTTATGATAAAATAGTTAAGTTAGGAATATGTCTTTTTTGGAGGGGGTCTTCAGTTTAAAGTGGATTTTAATGAATCTCCCAATTTCAAGCACTTTGCATTGGGTAATAGCACTTTGACTCTCCTCCTATTACTTAAAGTTGAAATAGTGTTTGTTATTAGATTCTATCCCCCGTCCTTTATTATACAACTTCTTATTGACTATTTGGCATTTTGCAGAGTTGGGGGGGAAAGGGGAGGCAGAAAACATTATATTGGAAGGAGGGTTCAGAGTCAGGTGCCGCTGGAACTCAATATTATGCTAAAGTTAGGTAGGTAAGATTTCTTTGTTTTCTTGCAAGGAGTGAATTCACTATTATTACTTTAAATAAGGAATATAAACCAGTATTTTGGTGTTCCTGTTTATTTTACTTACTTCTCCATTTATATTTCACCTTTTGCCAAAAGGATTTGAAGTGGCTTACAGTAAAAACACAATTGTCTAAGACTGAACCATTAACTGAGAATTGTTCTTATCCAGCATTTATTGCCCTACAATTCTATGTTATATTTGAAAATGTCCTTGCATTTTAAAATTAGAGCTTGTAAACAGTTTGAAAAAAAGCCAGCTCTACAAAATTGTGTATGTGTTTTCTTTCCTTTCTTCTCTGCTTATACTCCTCACATTTTAGTAATCTAACCTAATATATGTTTTCCATCCTTTCCTCTCTGCCTGTCCTCCTCACATTTTAGTAATCTAAAAGAAAAGAAGCTTTAAAGGATACATTTTGCAAACTTACACAAAGTCATATAAAGAAGATGTCTATAATAATTTTTTTATCACAGTATGATTTGATTTTGTTTACATGTATGCATATCTTTTACATATATATGTGATTAAGAAGGTCCATTTCTGACGATGATTGCATAATAGAGATTTTGGTTTTTTATGTGTGGCTAGCTTATCTATGAAAATCAAATCCAGGACTTGCCTATTTATAGATTTTATTATTTCAATCTGAAAACTTCATCAGTATTTTTTTGCCAGCCTACACCAGAGCCTGTGCCAGTCTAATAGCCATAAATCTTTTTGTTCCATTTTCTGCAGTAGTGTCCAGGCTATAAAAATTCTACCACATTGCTTATGGGTCTAATTTGCTGACTCTATAAATCTGCTCCATCATTTGATTGACACCAGGGAATTTACTAATTTCTAGCAGACATGTTAGACAGCTCAGGATCCTATTCTTGGATGAGGGCACAGTGCTGCTCCTATATATGTTTTGACCTGGGACCCACCAGGGCTAATGTCATCATGCCACTTGGTATCCAGTAGAACCAAAGAAAACTGATATAACGTTTGTAGTAGTACAAGTATACAAGCACTATGGTAGAAGAAAGAAAAATATTGGAATTTTAAAATTATTTGGCTCTGCATTCTATGTCTATTGGGTCCTCAAAAAATATACTTAGATTTGACTCTCTCAAAAATCATTTAGATCTGGTTGATCAAAATGAAGAGAGCTTGTTTTGGTTTTTATTTTTTAATATCCAATATTAAAATGCTTTGGGATTTTATAAGAGGTTTAAACACAGAGAAGCAGATATCTATTTTAACTAATAAAATATCCATTAAAAAGTTGAAGAGGTTCATTACAGCTCTGATCTGCTCATTCCGTTAAAGAAATTATTAAGGATTCCTTCAGGTTGTGGCCAAAGTAATGAAGTGCTCAGAGTAATGTCTTGTAAATGTCATTCTTACAACTAATGGTTCTGAGTAGCCATTTTAAATATTAAACCTTAAACTTATCTTTTTAAAATATTGATGATTTTGGGAAAGACACTTTGTTTATTAAGTACGGGTGTCCCTTGTACATTTGTATGAATATGTGTTTATATGTGTGTATGTATACAGGACACTTCAACTATAATCCAGGGATTCTGTTTGACCCATTCCACCAGTATGCATCTGAATTTGGGACAAGCAGATGTCACTAAAATGTTCCCAGCTTTACACTTCTAGCAGCCTTCTTTCAGATATTTAATTTAATTCTGTCCCATTCTTAGCAGAAAGACAATCACATCCAAACATAAGATTTATAAATTTCATGAGCACAGGGACTCATAAATGTTTTGCCATGTTTTGTACACCCTTAGTTCCAAGAAGGGTGTCTTCGATATAGGTAAGAGTTAAAAGTGCAGGCTCTAGAGTAAGATTACTTGAATGAGCTGGTAGCATTGCCACTTACCTACTGTGTAATGTTGGGTAAGTTATTTAACTTGTTCCTGCCTCAGTTTCCTGAAATATAAAATGGGTCTATTACCTGCTGTTCTGTTTCAAAGTAGGCTGTTCCTATTCCTGTTGCATATGATCACTTTAGTTCCAGCAAGATCCTGCATTCTTGTCTAATTGGATCATAAATTCAGTCTATTTTTAGTTTCCTCCTCCTCTCAATTCATAGCCCACTCGAAAATTTCACTTTGACATTTACCTCAAATCCCTTCTGTTGAATACTTAAATAACTGATCTGCTCATCTTACTTAGTTTGGTCTTTGTGTTACTCATATTCTTACATTGTTTTTGTCTTTATGATAGTATAAAAACTGTGTGAACTTAAGGTGAAGAGTGTGTGTGTCGGGGGGCGGGTATTTGAGAGGAAAAAGACTAACTATCCTGGTTGGTGTGATGTGAGGATACCTCCCCTCTGCCTTTTCTTTCTCCCCCCCCCTTTTTTTTTTTTTTAGATCATCATGGGCTCTTAACTGTTCAGATAATAGAATGTCTCCATGTCTTCGATTTACTTGATATTGCACTTGCTAACTATTATTATTCACATTTTTTTCTTGAAAAAAATTAAAGAAAGAAATCATGCTTTAATAGAGAAAGAACTATATATTGTTTTCTGGTTTAAAAAAGATAAGATTCTTTTTGATTCCCCTTTCAATATTACAACTTTCTCTATGTTCCTATGAGTGGAAGATTTCTCAGAGGTGCTAAGTCTAAACTTAGTGTTAAAGAATGAAGAGATTAAGCACATTAAGGGATAAGAGAAAAGAAATAAGGAAATACATGACTATATGGTTTCATAGGGATAACATAAAATCTCCTAAATTGTAGTAAAACCGACTGGTCATGGTTTCATTAGCTGTTGTAGAGTCCTGGGGATGAGGTGGCATTTACCTCCTTAGGAGTAATTCTTATTATTCAAGCAGTGGTCTGTGAACCAATGACATGAGCCTCTCTTAGGAACTTGTTATAAATGTGGAATCTCAGGCAGCTCCTCACAGTTACTGCTTCAGAATCTGGATTTTAACAAGATATCCAGGTGATTGCCCAATATATTCAAGTTTAAGAATCATTGGTGAGACACTGGTTTCTAGAAATCTGGCTATGAAAGAAGGCACAAAAATAAGGCCGTAGGTAGAGGAAGACATTTAATTCATGAACTGAGCACATGGAAAATGATGCACAAGTTTTAAAATACGTGGATTACATATGATATCAAATCAAACATTAACAAAACAGATGTTATTTTCAGTGGAGAGATTTGGAAAACAGGTCTCAGAGAGGTTAAGATACTTTGTCAAGTCTAGAAAATAAGATGTGGACATGTTTCAAATGTGATTCTGTCTGCAGAGCTCCTGCCCGTTATTATGGTTAATGGCAGCTTAAAAGGATTAGATACACCATGAAAATCAGCAAATGCTACAGATCAGTGTTTTTTTTTTCCCGTTTATCAGCACACCAATTCAAGCTCTAATTTTGCTCAAGCTTGCATTCCTTACTTCTTCGTGTTTGTCATTCTACAATGCCTTCCTCAGTAAACCCTCTGTAGGTTTCCCCTTCTTATCATCTGTTTCCAGGGAACCGAACTTATGACAACGGCATTTTTGCAAAACTTAGGTATTTCCAACAGTTTTTAATAGGGTTCAGTGAACAATGGCCAAAAGGCCTGTTTTTATAAATAAATTTTATTGGAACACAGTCATACCCACTGATATACTTACCACTAATGACTGCTTTCATGGTAGAATGGCAGAGGTATATTATGGCCCAAAAAACCAAAAATATTTACTGTTTGTCCTTTATAGAAAATATTAGCTGACTTGTGGTCTACTGGATAACTTTTATATTTCTCTAAGACATTTCCAGCTTAAGCTGTCCCAAACTAATTTCACTATCCTTCCTCTCCCCCATTTTCTAAACTTCCTGTACTTGTATATTCCTTCTTCGTTTCCAAGGCCATATTCCATTCAGTTTCTTTCCCAACAGACAACTGAATCCATGTTCTTCTTTGTCTTTATCGCATTAATATTCAGGATCTTAAATAGTCTTTGGGCCACGATTTATCTGCCTTCTTTACAAGCCATCTCTTCTCCTGTCAGTTTTCTCTCCATAGTATTTTGAGAATTTGTCAAAAACACAGATTTTTATCATATGATTTTTCTGTTTCAAACCTCCATTCAGTCACCATTAATCAAATAAACAGCAAATCTCTTAATAAATGTGTTTTTTCTTTATTTGTCCTGCTTTTTTTGTTTTTCCCCTCAACAGTTTCCTTCAAATATCACCTCTACTTTATCATCACTGATGATCTTTTATAAACCAGCAAAATTTGTTCTTTATGTCTGTGTATATAAATCCAGCTGACGATGATGTTGTTCCTGATTCATAAAATCCTGTTATCTCTCAAGTTCCAGCTCAAATATTCTTCTAACTTTAGGGCCTCTGTTACTCCAGCTAACAGAATTAACCACTCTTTTCTTGGTATTCACAAAGCATCTAGCACTTACCTCCACTTTGTACCACATAATGTTTCAATATTTGATTTTATATACAGTAGGACCAGTGCTGTTTGCACATCTGTCTCGCTCCATGTAGTTACTGAGTTCTCAGAATCATGGACAATATATACCTTTTCATCTTTCCCAGAATATAGCACAAAGCTTGAGATTTTCTTGGTTCTTAATGAATGCTGCCTGTATAAGTGAATTAAAAAAATGACAAAAATACCCTGAGATTTGTTTTAGAGGGAATTTAAGCTTATCTAATAGGTATACAACAGATTAGAGGATATTATCAATTTTCAGAATTTTGAGAAAAACCACTGCTTTCAGAGTAACATATATTTAATTTGAGCCTTTCAGGATTAACAAAGAAAGGCACTATGCAACTTATGGGACTCACGAAAAATGTGGTTGGATTTCTTAAGAAAGTATTTAATCATTGGTTTATAGTCTTCACTGGGCTAGCAGCAGACAATAAACATTGAAATTTCTATTCTTGACATTTTTGCATGCCCTTGTCACAGAATGGTTATGGGAGATCAAATAAATTTCACAAATGGTCTTTTATCAACTCTTTCCTCTTAAAACCATATCCTGATACAGAGTTCCAAAGTTCATGTTTCCTGACACCTCTATTGCTATAAGGTTCGACATAGCTCTTTAATTCAAAGGATTAAATTAGCTTTAACAGAGAGAGTAAGGCTTGGTTTTCTCACAGATTGCCATGGGAACGTGAGTGCTGCAAAGCTATTATACCTCTCATCTGAAGCATTTCAAATAATTTGGAATATCTCAAACAATGACATTCAAAACCTCCCAAGCATGATCATCCAGAATATTAAAGTTAGAGGACCAGGATATTTTATAATTTAACACAGTTTCGAGCACTTTGGTGCCACCAATTTAATAAATCGTAACATCATCTGGAATAGCATTTGAATCAGGGGCATTTTCTACAAGTCTAATTAGCACAAAAATATGTATCATTAAGATATAGCAGCCCACATATAAAACAACAAAACTCTGGGAAAAGGAAATAAATCGTTAGACATATAACAGATGAAATTGACCTTATGATCCTATGAACATTAAAAACACCTTTTGAAATAGAAGTGCGTTGAAAATAAGATTTTATAGCAATTTGAAATGTGAAATTTTCATCTTTGACATATTATTAACTTGTAGTGCCAACTACATAACCAACAAGAGAACTGAAAAAAGATTGCCTTTTTTTTTTTCTTTCAGTATGAAGCACAGATTTTACATTTTATTTAAGCTTATTGCTATCGCCAGGATGGTACAAAATTATATATGCAAGTTATTTTCTGTTCGTGTTTAATCTTAATTTTGCTTCAGTGTTGCTGACAACACTTTCATTAAGATAAATAGACAATTAAAAAAAAACTTGGCTAATTGTCTTTCTTTAAAAAAGGCTGTACCTTTGATTTCTTTCCACATTTAAAAAAAGTCTATCTGAATATAATGCAAACATAATATTCTTTCATGAATCTTGATTTTTCTTATCATTTACCAATTGGTTTTATTCTTTTTCTTTTGTTATTTTGTGAATGTTTGAATGGTCCATGATGGGTTCTAGTTTAGGTTTTTAAATACACAGAGTACCTGTATTTTCCCATGCAACTATAACAAAAACACATATTTCTCTAGTGATTTTAACATATGCTCTGGTTCATCAGAAAAAAAAAAAATGCCAGTTTTTCCTAAGAGAAGACTATGTGTTAGGTATTTCTTAAATCTTTCACATTTTCTACCTAGCATAGGGAAGATTCATTACACCTTAAGTAAATACATCTTAATGTTTGGTTATTTGTTCTTAACTCACTGCTCTCAAAGATTGTCTGTTATGTTACATCTTCCTAAGAGACAGTAACTAGAACTGTTTACACTACTGGAGAGAAACTGATGCAGGAAAATCAGCCAGAAGAAACATGATGTAAAATGTAGCAGTGTGGATTTATTTCATTTTGTCCCCAAACAGAGAGTAAATGTGTGAAGGTAATTGCACTTTCAGCAATTAAAAAAGGTTACATAAAAATAATTTTCACTTAATGGGAAATGCATCAGAATAGATTTACCATTTGATAGCACAACTTGTTTCTGAGCTTCTTATCACAATCTGATTATGTTAAAGACAAAGTTGAAAGCATTTTTAGTATTTTTCTTCCTGCAATACCTGGAACAAAGAAAAATTTATGACTGTACTTTAATTTTATTGCTACTGAGCCTTTCCTAAAATGAACTGGCAGATGCCATTAGTAAGTTAATTGATTTAATAATGTTCCTATGAATAAGCTAGCATTTCTGACTTGAATTTCTTTCTCAATTGATTGGTACTCTATAATAGAATTCTATAAAATGTATAGAAAGAGCAATAAGGAATTCAACTTTGGATTTTTCATTAATTCATTAGCATTTAGAAGTCTAAGAAATTATTGCACTTTCAATTTGCTAAATGCATAGCATTTGTTACTAATAATTAGGCACACGTATTACTTTTACAAAGTGTCTTTAAAATGCAATCTTGTAAAAATGATAGTAGCGAAAGGTGTGTTAATAGCTTAGTGGTGTGTTTATTTTTCAAGTGTCAGCAAGTAGCACCTTCCAGGGATTTACAAGATTGAAGGATGGGGATAACTTAAGATAAAGGAGCATTTAAGGTAACCTGCAGGAAAGCTTTAGTTCAGGGATGAGAGGAAGAAAAGGGACTTTCACAGAGAAGCTGCAAGAATACCAGTGGTCCCAGAGGAGTAAGAAGGCCACCCCCCTCTTGTTTTCCATGAAAAAAAAAAAAATGCCCATGTTTTGTGAAACTATGCCTTCATTTCTATAAGAAATTTCATTTGTGGTCAGATCATCTCACCTCCTTTCTTCAAAAATTTCAACATAACATAATTAAAAAAAAAAGTTTCCCTGAAAAAAAAAAATCAACAACTGTTCATTCCAATTAGAAAAATACTTCATGTTTGTAGGACTCCTCTAGTCAACAAAAATTTATCCAATATGTTCCATGTATTAACCCCTATATTTGGTATCACAGATAAGGTGATATACAAAACATATGTGAAACTGTCTTTATTGAGCTTATATTCTAGTAAGTTTGATGTCTTTTGATTACTCCCTACCCTCTCACACATGCAAGACTAGGGCAAGGCAGATGGTGTACTCACCAAAGGTACAAAATTTAAAGAAGCTCCAAATACTTCAGTAACAAAGACAGGTAATATTTTAATACAGTATTTTAAATAATCAGTATTATTATCAAAATCATCCCTAGTGACTAAAATAAAAAACTAAAGAATGAAGTGTTATGCAGAGACATGTTAGAGCATAAGGAGAATGGAAAAAATGAGTAACAGTGAAATAAATTCTATCTTGCTTAGAGAGTGGCATGAGCATAAAGGGAGGGGAGAAATATGGCAGCCAGCTTTGGAGACTGCCTACCAACATCTGTACCCTGACAAAAATATTTCACATTCCTTGATTTTATCAAAGATTTTATCCCTTCCACATGCAAAAGGTTATCTCTTTTACTCCAAAGGTTATATCAAATTGCATCAGAGTCTGAAGATAATTTCATCCTCTAAAAAGAGACATTGTCTCCCTCATTCATGTTTAACATACAACTGCAAAAATAGTCCATTGAAGAGGGGAGTGATGGAGACAATATGTGCTAGTTACTATTTTTTTCGGTAAAGATAAGAAATAGAGGATTCGAAAAGGTTTATATTAAATGACACTAGAATACTAAATAAAATAGAAAACAAAAATATCCAAATGGAGCAGTAGTCTAAGATTCAACTACTAAATGTTTTGATTAGAGCCATGTTGTTTATTGAAAGATGTCCACAGACACGGGGAAAATATTCTCTTTGTTTGTTTTGTTTAATAAATGACCTAATTCTGAAGGTAAAGGTACTTGAATTAACTCATCATAGTTCTAAAAAGCAGAATACCCATAAGCACACACAGTTACAGAGGTGTGTGAGTCTTTATGACCAATTACGATGGTCATCACCTGGTTGGGACAGAGGCTCCTAAAAGCTATTAATTTTTGTCTTTTACCCTTTTACCTGGGTTTTTAAATTTTTTTTTCCTGACCCTTCCCAATTTTTCAGGATTTTCTTAAGTGCCTACTCTCAGTTCACAGATTCAAGGACAGCATAGAGATTATCATGATTATCATACTCATTTTCCATGAATTTCTTCTTTCTACTAGGCCCAAACTTAAGAGTACCCTGCACTGTAAAATACCTGTTATTTTAATTAAGAAAAATCCTCAGAAAATAAAGCAGTGATTTAACAATCTAATTACAAAAAGACAATGTTTTGACAATCTGATCTTTCTGCAGGACTTTAAGGGTATCATTCCATTATCTTCTGAATTCTGGTGTTTCAGCTGAGAGAAGTCAAACCAAATTCCTACTGGTGACTTCCTGTACGTGAAATATGCATTTTCTTCTGGATGCTTTTAAGATTTTCTTTCTTTCTTAAGTTTTTCAGCAGTTTGGCTATTATGTGCTTTGGTGTTTTCTTTGTATTTTCCTTTGTGTTTCACTGAATCTCTTAGGTTTTGGGATTTAAGTCTTTCATTAATTTTAGGAGATTTTTTGGTCATTATCCCTCCATAAAATTTCTCTGCTCTGTATTTCTCTCTTCCTTCTTGAAATCCAATTTCAAGCCAGATAAGCCACAGAATCTTTCATGTTAGGCCATTTAATACTATACCACATATCTCAGATGCGTTGCTTCAACTTTTTATGTATTTGTTTTTCTATTTGAAGAACTTTTGGCTTGTTTCATCTCTGCATCTCTGCTCATTTTTTTTTTTTTCTTTGTATCAAGTCAGCTTTAAGGTTAACATTATATATACTTTATATTTTTTAGCATTTTAATTTCTTCCTTTTTTTTTGCTTTCCATTTTCTGCTGGAAAGTCACCCATTCTTTATATATGTAGTTTACTCTTTCTATTAGATTGTTTAACATATCTATTACAAAAAAATTATGTCTTTGTACAGTTTCATATATGGCTACTGTGAGTTTGTTTTTTGTTTGTTTGTTTGTTTTGTTTTCTTCCTTTTGGTTATGGGTCACATATATCTGCTCTTTCAAATTTCTCATAACTTTTGGTTATGTGACAATCATTGTGTGCAAAAATAGAGACTCAAGTAAATAATACTTATCTCAAGAAAAGCACAAGTCGTACCTTCTATAAGGCCATTAGTGTTTATTGTGAGTGCGGATTGAGTTACTATAGTCTGTGGTTCAGTTGTCTGTAGGCTTGGTTACAAATTTAGTTAGTTCATTATTATCTTGAGATATTTTGAGGACACAATCTAGGCTGCTTCAGCAATGCCTGCACTCAGCGCACTAGAGAGATTCTAACAATCCCTTTGTATTTACAAAACTACCTCCAGTTTTCCCAAATGTGAGCTGTCTCTCTTTGCTTTACAGCCTGGTTGCCAACCTTTTTTATCTGGGGACGTTTTTGTTTAATGGTTGGCTTGATTTTTCCTCTGCGCCGTCACTGGCTTCCCAGGCATTGGGAAATCACCCTCTGTCTTTCCATTCTGTCTGCATCCTTGGAGTGCTGCTCCAGTATATACAGCGAAGGTCTGGAGTGGCTAAGGGGACTCTTATTAGCTTCCTTAACTCCGGGACAGCATTCATGGGCCACTGTTTCACACTCAGAGAGAACCTGATGTGCACCCAGAGAAAATCAGTAACAGGGCATCATCAGTGACTACCTCAAAGACTGCCTGCTACACATTAATTTAGTTTTCTTAGTACAGTAAGGAAACAAAGAAAGAAGAGCAAACAAACAAAAAGCACTGTTACCACCTCCACCAAAAACAAAACCAAAAACAACCTGAAGATTTTGTCCTTTGTCTGGCTTGTTCATGTTTCTGGTGGGAGTGATGGTCTATTAGAAATTTAATTTCTACATCCTAACTAGTAGTAGAAGTTTTTACAATTTATTCTTATTACAAGCCATGCACA